>NC_088099.1:120522929-120570429 GCF_036370855.1 Dromaius novaehollandiae | reverse complement strand
CCGCGGCGGCGCGCAGACCTGCGCCAGGGCGGCGGAGCAGCGGCGCGGCCGCCCCGCTCCGCAGGCGCGGGCAGCAGCGCGGCGCCAAGAAGTGATTTTTATTTTTTTTTTTTTAAGTGAGCGAGGGAAAGTTGCGGGCGTCCCCGCTCCCTTCTTCCCCCCCGCTCCCACCGCGGCCGCGGCGGGCCGGCTCCGCGCGGCCGCAGCGGGCGAGGGAAGTTTCGGGGTGTGCGCGCCGCCGGCCCCGGCCCGGGGAGCGCGGCGGGGGTGGGGCGGGCGGCGCGGGGCCGCCGCTGGGGCTGTGCAGGAATGTGGCGCCGGCCATCACGTGAAACGGCCCCTGCCCCTGCCGCCGAGGGGGCATGTGCGAGGGGCAGCCCGGGGGGCGAGCGCAGGAATGGCGGGGGAAGGGGGCGGGAGGGGGACATGGCCCGAAGTAGCGGGGACGCGACGCGGAGCCGAGGCGGAGAGGGGGGAGCGGCGGCCCCGCAGGAGGACAAAGGGCGGCTTGTGAGGCTGCGGCGGGGCCCGGCGGCGTCCCGGCCCCGGGCGCCCCCTCCCCCCGCTCCGCGCGGCCGCCCCCCGCCGGCCCGGCGGCCCCTCGCCGCCGCCCCTCCGCCCGCCGCGGCGCGGGGCCTCCCCCCCCCCCCCCCCCCCTCCGCGCGGGGAGCCGTTGGTCTCGGTGCCCGGCGGAGCGGCGCGCGGGCGCTTTGCGCTCCCCGCCTGCGAGCGGAGCGGCGAGCGAGGCTGAGGGTGGCTGTCACCTCAAATAAACATCTTCCCCGGGATGTATGCGTTCCTCCTGGGTCGGGCCGCACATTGCAGTGAAGTTGAGTAAAGCATAAATTACGTCAGGTCAGAATATATCTTAGTTATCTACTTTTTTTGGGGGGGGGGGGTGGGTGGGAAGGGGGCTGAGGGAGAAAGGCCTGTTAAACTGACGGTAACTTTTGAAGTCTGGAGGGCTGCAAGTGCCTGGGCGAGCCTCGAGATGGGGATGCAATTTTGAACCGTTTCGTGGCTTGCAGCAGGCCCTACTTTCTTCTCTACGGTAGACTACTGTAAATCAGGAGTTAAGTGGCTAGAAACCAGTGTAATTTCGTAGTTAGAGAACAGGAGCAGGGTCCGCTTTTATGGACTTGTACAGGAGGACCTGGCAAAATTATGTTTCATACGCTTAAAGCAACTCTTTCCAGGAGTTCCCATTTCAAAGTCTTCCTGTTGACTTCAGTGAGTTTTTTTTCTTTAAACTCTCCAGATATTTTAAAAGGGAATAAAGGGTGCCTTGAATTTACTGCTTTACCTGCTGCTGTAGTCTGTATCTAGTTTACTGAAGTTTGTGCAGTTTAGTAGTGCTTTTGTTTGGCATCTCCTGAAGAACAAATGTGCTGCTCTTCACTTACCTTTTAAAAATGATACCACAATGAGAGTTCTGTTGGTTGTGCACGCATTTATATTCCGAGCTCCAGGGAGGATTTATCTACATGCGCACAGGACCTTCACAGCCAGTAGGAGGGTGACCAATTAGCCATATTTGCAAAAAGATGCTGGGAAACTTTAACTGAAGGGTAGTCTTAGACCTCCAAATATTTAAGGGCGGATGAACAAATGTGTGGAATTAATTGGCAAATAGTATATTGTTCTTCTGTTAGACATAAGGCATGTATTTGTTAGAGGCATTACAGAAAGGAGGTTTGTTTCAAATATCTTCCTGTAAACATCACACTTAATTTAAAACAAAAGATACAGCTTCCATTTTATGTGTAGGTATGGGCTTACCCTTCCTTCTGTACCAGTAGCTTAAGAGTCCCTAAAATGAGAAAACAGCAACATTGTACGATTCAGATGGAGTAGCTTGGATTTGCTGACAATAAACTACTGATGTAAGAAAACTGCTTAATGTTCAGGATAGAGGTGATACACATTTCTTTACAGTATCTTATTTACTATTTTTCAACTAAAAGCAGGCAGTAAATCAATCATCATCTGTAATTATTGCTGCAGTAATTACCTTTGGGGAGTAGATTATCGTTCTTGGTGGCCTTTGTTCAAATATCCTCTTCATTTTCCCTATTCTAATTTTCTTGAATCATGTCCGTTTTTTGAGTGGATTGATAGTAAATTCTGAAACAGCTTGATTGTAAGATTTCCGAAAGGACTAACATTATGAATCGTCTGAGAAGTTTAAAGATGCTTGTATAGACATAGCATTTAAATTCATTGGTAAGAGTCTGCCCGTCAGATATTACATCTTCATTTTTAGTGAAAAAACAAAAGCTATAAGCAATGTTGCAAGGAGATTTTCAACTGTGACTAAAATGCAATATTTACTTAAATTCTTTTTTTCTGAAATATTACTGATTAAGTCGATACAAAATATAGTTCTACAGTTTAAAAATAAACAATATTTCAAATTGCTTCTCTGAAAAACTGTGCTTTGAATGTATGTAAATGAGTTATTTAAACTCATGAGTGCTGTTTCACATCTAAATAAAATATGGAGTTACACATTACAGTTCCAATTTGTCATGTACTTAGCAACCCTTTCTGGGGGGAAGATATAAGAGATATTTTTGATATGTCTGTCACTTTTGATAACTTAATTTGAAACTTATATCTTAGGGGAATAGTGATACAAGGCAGGTAAATACATTAAAACAAAATGACAATCGAGTTTTTTTATATTGAATGCATGAAACTAATGTTCGTCTGAAACGATGAGTGTTAAGAAGTCGATAATGACTAAATTTCATCTATTTTTTGAAAATATACTTCTTTTGAATTACCCTGGTTTCTGTTTACATTTCTTTCCTTTTTCTTTTTCGCTCTTTTTTTTTTCTTCTTCTTTTTTCTCCTGCTTTGGTTTGCTGCCAACTTTGCTCTGACTGTCCCCCAACTCTTACTGATGATTACATCTCAGGTTTGGATTTAGGAAAGAAAAAAGGCACGACCAACATTAGATATTCCCTCTACAATTTAAAAATAAAAACATTATCCAAGAAAAAATAAAATTGTAATTACTGTCTGTGGAAAGCACTGTTTCTTATGAATATTCTACAGGGCTGTGGCAGAAAAAAAGGCTGAAAGAAAGAAAATTACTTTCTGAAACATTTTAATTTGAATATCTTACATGGCTTTAGGAAGGAGGAAAAAAAGTTCAACTGCCAGGTTCTTTTAGGCAGAGGAAGGATCAGTTGTATCAGACTCATCGGTCCTGACCTGTATTTCAATTTGCTCATTAATTTATTCCATTTCCTTGGCTAGTTTCTGCAAAAAAAATCTCTCTATATGTCATTTACCTGATCAAAATTGCCTAATACATATATTTGGTGGGGGTGAGGGGGAACAGGAGAAAAGCAGATGGGGGAAGAGAAGTCAGAGATATGATACCCATATTTAAAGCCCCCAAAGAGCCACTGTGCAAATGAAGGGCGTTGAAGAATGGCAATTGGTATGACTCTCTTAACCCAGAATACCTAAGGGCACCACCATTCCCTAGGTAAAACCATACTGGAGACCCCCTGAGATGAGAAAGCAAAGGGAGGGGGGGAAGAGCAGCTCATTTGAGTCTTGTTTAACTTGGCTATTTGAGTGGCAAACCCTTTTTGTGACTTGGCATGCTTTGTAGTTATCACACTTGGGTTACTGACCAACCTGTCCCCCCCCCCCCCCCCCCCAACACACACGCACCCTTTTTTGGTTTATGGGTTTTTAGTTTTGGGAGGGCTTGAAGCTTTTCTTTTGCCCTTATTAACAGCTTTTGATGAGAAATTATTCATTTAGAAACAAATCAAAGTTATAAAAGTAGAGTCACTTGTGAAGAAAAGCAGATATTCTTTATACAGATCTGAATGACAGTGCAGTCCTACTAAATTTTAAACCTGCATTTCTCTAAACTGAAGTCAAGTAATATTTATTATGTTGAAGTCAATCATGGAAAAATCACTGAAATTGTAGGTGTTAGATAAGCCATCACAAGGAACGTAGCATAGCCCCACACATTTAATAGACGCATTGATCTCTGAAAATCACCTTTTTAAAAATTTTTTATTTTGTTGTTGCTTCCAAGTAAATTTTTGCTCGCTGGAATTGTGTGTCCCGCATTTGCCTGTGGTAGTAAAATTACTGAATGTTTAGTTCCTAGAAAGATGAGAAGGAAAACATTATTTATCTACCATATTACATATCTATGTTCTGCTTAAAACAGACTTGATCTTGAAATATTTGGCAAGCCCAGAGCATTTCTTAAAGTTGTGCCCTCTTTTTAACAAAACCAAGTACTAGTTCCATCCTGGCTGAATTTACAACTGCAACTCAATTTATGCAGAGTGTTGGTGGACTGAGTAAATGTAGCTGCCTTTTAATGTGACTTGTTTTCTCATCATAAATTTAAAGCTAAAGGATGTTTCTTGTACAGAGATGCAGATGGTGTGGTGTAGTTCTATGGAAGGTAGACTAGTAGTAGATTAAAACAAAAAACTTACTTAATAGCCATGACAGTTCAGAGAAAATTTGACATTCACATCCCCTTCGAACAGTAGCCTTTACATTTCTGTGTGTCTGTCAACTAGTTGAATGTTTATTCTCAGCCCTCAGCCCTCCTCGGCCTCTGGATTACATGGACTAGACTCTAAAGTCATTAAATTGTCTGCTGATTAGACTATAATCAATCCAGCATAAACAAAAACAGCAATTAGTATTGGCGTGATTTCTGTGAACTTGACTTAAAGTTCCAGTGTGACTGGTCCAAAGATTTTTTTCTGAACGGGCTGGTTTCAGGAACTCTGTTATTTTGGCATCATCATCTTATAGGGAGGGAACAAAAAATTCATAAGATTCCATTTGGCCTGAAAAGCAAAAACATCTGTTTGATGCATGAGTGGATTGCTGGCTTGTATTTGGCCATCCAAAAAAGGGTAAAAATTAAGATATTGAACATAAAAGCATACATGAAAAACCAAATTACAAAGAGGATTTAAGATTAGCATGTTTTTATACTGCAGGGTATTTATATGGTTCTTTTTCTGACTTGCTAAAGCATGCCCCTGCTCCTTTACACATTAAAAAAAACCAACAAAAATGTCCCTAACCTTTAGTAATTTTCATTGACACTGGCAATGGGTAATGGTATTGACCATCTTGATTAGCTTTAGGATTGCAGTAATGCTACCCTTTTGCTTTTGGGGCCAGCATGAATTTTATTGACCATCACCATCTATTTCCTAAGGGCAGGTGGTGTTATGAGTGAGCATTGTAGATTTAAACAGTTACTGGTTGAACTGCTAGTTTTCATAAAGGTGAACTCTTGTGGCAAGTATATATTAAGTGGTTTAGAAATACTATGTGTTTGGTTTGGTTTGGTTTTCCCTAGTTGCTGTTAACTTGTTTAACAAGGGAAGCTGTCGGTATGGAGGCACTTTCCTAACGCATGTAGGATAATGTTAACCACCATGATCTAAGATGTCTTGAAAGGCTTTGTATTGCTCTGCAATTCATTCTGTCCAGCATACAACTGGTTTAATAGCTCTCATTTCTTTGTTATGGAACACATGATTCAGTATTTAGAAACTCACACATTCTGAAGAAAAGTCTTTCTCTTAAATATCTGTAATGGAGGAAAAGATCTAGAAGAACTCTTAGCATTTTATGCAAACCATATGGATTCAGTGTTTTTCTGTGTAAAGCATTGAAAATAAGCTAGTTGGAGCTGACTTTGTAAATTGATTAAAATACAACATAAATACTGATACCTTAGGACAGACCTCTTAACATCTTTTCCCAGATGTATTTTAAGGTTTCCATTGGTTCCTGTGGAGCTATCTGAGGTCAAAATCAGTCCTTGTTGGGGGTTGGTAAAAGCAGTATTTCAGTTAATTCAGAACCATGTAATATATATGTATGTACATATTTTTTCCCTAAAGGGACAACATACAGCTCTAGGAAGAATTGGGTATGTGTTATTTGGTGTTGTGAAAATGTACCTGTCTGCTTCCAAATATATTTTGCAGTGTTGTTACTACAAAGCACTAAAGTTTCTAAGTTGCTCTCTTTGTAATAGTCAGATAGTGCAAAGGAAGCTTTTAAATACTTTTAAATCATTATGCAACACTTGGCTTAGATTCTGACAGAAGATGAACGTGTGAAAACCAAGGGAGGTAGTGAGATTTGTTTTTGTTTTAACTTTAATTCTAGACAACTTAGGTTTCTACCATGCACTATATTTCACCTCAAGTATGAGTAATTATGCTAGTTTAGCAATTATTAGAGATGAAAGAAATTCTGTTGGATATGATCCTCCTAAATTTCAGTAGCTTTAGTTTTAGCCAGGATAATGATCAAGGAGTAGCTAGCCATATGCCTAGGGACTATACTGTAGCAAAAAAGATAGGGCTGATCTTGGGGGTATCACAACACATTATAATTAACACTTTCATTCAGCCCTCTTACTTTGCAAAAATTCTTCTTTCTGTTCTGTTCGTGTCAGTGAGACTGCACAAAATTTCTCTGTTCCAATGGAAAGACTTTTAAAGCAGGACCATTGTCCTCCAGTATTTAGAATATTAGTTAACACTGGTCACACTTCTTTTTTCCATCTTCATGTTCTTTTAGTTTCAAACACTTTTTTTCACTATACCGCATAGTTACTAGGGTTCCCCCTTGCCTTTTTTCTAGATTTAGTCTATTTTATCTGTGTTCTTCTAGTGTGTGTATGTTTCAGACTTGCAGATTTTCCTTTAGCTAGAGCAATTCTGTGCATCATATACAGCATCTTTTCTTCGTACACTTGAATCTGTATAATATGTACTCAGAAGGATTGTAGGATTGTTACTTACTCATCATGGCCAATTGAATTTTAGATTCTGGGGGGGAATGTGTTTCGTTTGGGTTTTTTTGGTCTTTCCTGTCATGAGAGCAAACCAGAGAGGTGCTTTCTGAGTAATTGATTCATCTGGTACTTTCACTTTTAATATAGATACAATTAGGTACAATGTTTATTTTTAAGGTTATGATTTTTAGTCCTTCACACTCTTTTTAAAGTCACTTATATATCTGTTGACATAGTAACTTTCCCTTCCCCCTTCTTTTCATTAACGTGATAGGGGCCTACTGTAATTCTTTAAAAATCAAGTATCGGTAACTAGTTAGCTTTCTTATAAATTTGGAAGTACTAGGTATTAGTCAGACAGCCTCGTTCATGGCTGAGGCAGACACCCTCATGCCCTAAAGACAAATGAACAACATGGTGATAATGAGAGTATCAGCGTTTTCCCTTCTTCCCAAACCGTGTTTTGAGAGAGCTCACTTATGCAAGGCAATAGCCTGGAATAGGAATTTTGTCCTCCCTACCGAAAGGGAGCACAAAACACCTTTCTGAGTTTCTCGTACGGACACAGTTCCACTCAGATGTGGGAAGCAAAGATGCTTGAAGTTTAAATGTCCTGGTTAACTTCACAATGGATGGCTTTTGTATACAATCCTTGAAGCTTGTTATGCACTATTATTAGGTTTTATTTTGCCGGGAAAATATATTTCAGATTATGAATCTCAGAGAATTGATTTTTAAGTTTGATTTATTTCATTATTCACATATTTTGGTAACCTACAAGTTCAACTTCTATTAGTGACTCGTTAACTTCTTGAAAGGAAGTTTAAAAACAAAAACAAAAGAACTACTGTGTTGCTGGACCAGATGATGTGATGTTGTGAGGCAGTGTCCTTGGGAAGCCTAGGGTGTGCTTTGGTCAACAGAACTTTCTCTGGCTCTGAATTATGATGGCTTCCCCTCCCCCCCCCCCCCCCCCCCGACAGAGTCAACAGAATTTCTGACTTTGATAGTGGCAGTAGGAAGGGGGAGGGGAAGGGGGAAGTTAATTATTCTCCACCTCCAAAGAATACAATTGCAAGGAAGGAACTTTCTGATTCACTGGTTCCAGGACAACAGGATGTCAAGATGCATGCCTGATGTAACGTTTTCACTCTGAAGATGGGTGGAGGAAATGGAGTACTACTGGCCTGTGCGCGTAACTGCTGGGAAGGGATTGGATTATATGATTATAAAGAACTAGAGCATAGGAAAAGATTTGAGGTTTCCAGTGAAACTGTTGAATAGAAGACTCTCCAGTGAAATACAAGTGTAAGTCAATGAAGGAAGGGCCGAAAGCTTGGAAGGGTAGGTCCACAAAAGGGCTCATGTGTTGTGGGGTATGAGTATTGCAATGCCTGGTTTTCAGGTGGCTGGTTGCCTAGTAGAATAATGATCTTGCATTTGGTGCTTCAGTTCTTCATATAATTCATATGTAGGTTAGGCATTTATGAATGCGACTGTTGAGTAGGAATTACCTCAAGAACACAGTATGAAATACTTGTGAAGAATAATGTGTCTTAGCTCCTCCTGTGTTCCAGACATCGGTACCTAACTTTGTGCAGTAAGGTATCTCATGGTCAGCTGTCACCAGTCTGGTGCTGCTTTTGGAGGTAGGTGAGAAGTCCTTTCCTTCCCAAAAGGAAGGAATCAAAGGGTCATGGTGCTGCTGTTCCTCTCCCAAAGTTAGTTTGCCCTGCCAGGATGTGAGGGATGGAGGTTCTGTTCTCTGCTCTGTCTAAGGATATTTGAACCCATATGTCACAGGGAAGTACGTCAGTCACTATTGCAGCAGCATATTGTGGTGAGAGTGTGTGGCCCTTTTTACTTTTGCAGATGATGTTCCACTCTTCGAAAGTATAATTAAGTATTCATTGGGCAAGAGAGTGAGAAAGCATGCTCACACACAAGGCTTATGGCACTAATGGTTTGAGTACCAGTGGAGAAAGGGAAGACCTTGGGTTCTGGTTTGCTGACTACTTAATGTAATGTATTTCTTGATAAATTATTTCACCGAAAGTAGAACTGGAATCTAGGTTTGCCTTTTCCCAGGTGAGTGTCCTAACCACAAGGATATGGTGTCATACTAATTCTCCAGCTTTCTAGCTCAATTAATATCATAGATGAGGTATGACAGCAGGAATGAATGAGTGTGCCTCAAGTCTGAGGAAAGGTGCTCTTTCCTAGGAAACTCATGACACCAGTGCAAATCGTCCTGATAGAGAAAATGCTGAACTTGTGCCACCCACATCCTGGGTGAGTTATCTAACCAGTGGGTATGGGCAAGAAGTGAAAAGGAAAAGGTATTTCAATGAGCACGTTTTCTGCTCGTGCATTGTAATGACCAGGCAAGGGTATGAAAGCTCTGAAGAACAACTGTAAAACTGAACTGAAAGCCAGGGCAGGCAGGAGGATGTTTAGTCTTTTACTGGCCAGCTGCAGTGGTGTTGGATTGATTTCAGCACTGAGCTGCACAGCACTGAGAAAGTCTGGGTGATAAAACCACAGGTATTACCTGAGGTGAGTGGCATCTGAGCAGAACTTCTGACAACTTGGATGCAGGGTCACCTCACTAGTTTTTGGGCTCTTGAGCTCCTTTGTCATTATAGACTATGTTGAGTGTTGCTCTAGAGAGAAAGTCATCTAGAACGGAGCAGAGATTTTGAGGGATCAAGAAGAAATGTATAAAACCATGGTACACAGTAGATAGAGCTCTCTGCTAAACCAAGGATAATTTTAATTGAAAGGAGTGTTTTTGACCAGAGTAAATGTGTGTCATTAGGTAATAGAGTCAAGGAATGAAGCCATATTTTTATTTTGGCATTGGAATAGTGTCATGTGGCCCCAACTCCTAAAACTAAGCACCTCATTTTAAGCGCATAAATGAATGACTTAACTTTCAGAGGTAATAGGCATCTACGGTAACCTTCGCTGTAGGTCCTCATATCCCTTCTTTACATCTCCTGTCTTCAGATGTGAGGGTTTAAAAACATTGGTTATCTGGAGGTTCTGTGATCCATACATCAGATTGATTCAAATTGCTCTCTCTTGCTGAGCTCAGGTTTTTGTGGACAATGTTTAATTAATTTCCTACTTTCTAAGCATAGTTGAAGAAAACAAGTCTATAGGAATAGCAGAAATTCTTGGTTATGTACCTCTGAGGGAGCTTAGTTGATACAGAGCTTCAATGTTTTGAGAGAAATCTGTACTCTGAAAGTGCTTCTGTTGAGTACTAGATTTGGTAATTAGGCTTAAAATTTATCTTAGTCTCCTGACTTCTTCCTCAAATGGACTGGATGTCCATGATGACATTGTCAAAAATGGAGACAGAGTACTCACTTAAAGACAGGGAGGACAGCTAAAAGTCCTGATCCCAGGACTAAGATTTGACTCCTGGAGTGACTCCTTCCTGCTTTGCTGAGTCTCACCATGGTCCTGAATTTGACCCAGAGGCCAATTATTACTTATTGGATTGCATAATAGAGAATCTTAGGGATGTCTAGAACTTGCTTGAGGTTTATAAAAAACTTTGAGATTCTTTGGAGAGAAGTACTTTGTAAAACGCTACCGTTATTAGTTTATTTTAAACAATCAAAATACCTAGCTATGTAGATGCAGCCTAAGCTTGTCACAAGGTAACGATTAGGGAGACAGATTAGCATTCTGAGCAGGGTTAATTTATCTATTGGTTCAGCTATCCAGAAAACAATATCCTCCACCCCCAGCTTTGGGGATTCAATAGAATTCTCTCTCTGTTGCAGGAAGGAAAGTCTTCTGCCTTTTGTGCACAGTGTTGTGTAAAATTGGACATCTTTGGGTTGTCACATTTGGATACTGTCATCCATGATATCAGGAGTTGAAAGAATATCTAAAGGATTTCTTAAGCATAATTTTTTTCCAGTTAAGTATATTTATTACTTTTATGTTTATGTGCTGCCTAGGAAAATACTTCTATTTTAGCACAGGAATAATATTTTCCAACCACTACAGTCTAATTGGGAACTCCTAATTCATTCTTTCTACAAGAATAACATTAGCGGGGGAAAAAAACAAGCTCAGTGTTGGAATAGACTAAAGAGAGGAGTAAAAAACATGAATGCTATGAGGGGTTTTGTCTTCTTGAAAAAGCAAATGCTGGAAGAATGCTTTATATACTAAGAATCTTCTAAGAAAAATAATCAACATGTAGGCTTAGATTTCCAAGTATTACTTCCAGAAAATACTGCTACAATGCAGTACGTTTAAAAAAAAAAAAAAGGGCAGGGGTATGTCACAGCACAAAGGAAAACAAATCAGAAACACAAATATTCATGTATATGATTAATAGGGTTTATACACAGGGCTAATTTTCAATGGAGTTTTGGAATGTAGGTATTTGAAATGCTAATTTGCAGTTGTATTTCTTTCCCAGCTCTTCTCACACTAAACTCATTGGGTGAGTACACATTTGGGAGTCAAAATAGTAATCAAGTTTCTGGCTAGTAGCTGATAGATGTGTGTTGGTATTGGGTGATGCTGTTCAGAAAATTGGACTTTGTTCATGGTTCTGACCTTTTATGAATGCCAGCTGTCTTAAAGGACATTACGAAGCAGCCTGAAATGTTTCTTGACTTCCAGGAGTCACGCATACTGCTGTTCACATGTGTGGCATAGCTGGGTGTGAAAACATGCGTTTGCATGTATTGGCAAGAAAAAGTTTAGCGGATGAGCCTTTCTTAGAATACCGGTGGTACACTAAGAAGTACCTAGGGAGAGAAGAAAGTGGGGAAAGGTGTATCCTTAGCAGATGAGGCATTAGCATGTGATCCTCCAGCATTTAATGCTTCTCCGTAACTTCCAATTTCAGTTTTGTATCCTGACTGCACCCTTATGGAGATGTATTTCCAGAGCATGTTATTGCGAACTGTGAAATGTCTTCAAAATCTGTTGAATTTAATAGAATTAGAGGATGCTTGGCACCTTCTGTAACTGGCCCTTAAATTTGCCTTCTGCTATGTGATTATCTAATCATACTTAATAGCTACGTGTAGCTGGTAGCAGTGTGAATGTCCTCTTGGTTTTTATGTGGACATGAGGAGGAAGGGGAGGAAAAGCAGAAAGATGCTTCCAGAAATTGCAGTAATTTGTAGGTACTGAAATAATGGCACACACGTTTTATTTCTGTTCTGTCTGGGTAACCTGGTAAATTGTGTATTGATTATGCTAATACAGCTAGTGTCTCTATTACTTGTCTGCAGGTATTATTCAAACATGTAGATAGAAGATGCACTTGGCAAAGTTACCATCCTAAGAAAAAGGCTTTTGTGCAAGATGGCTTTAAATGGAATTACTAATTGTATGCTAATGGCAATTTATAGATTAAGTATTGAGTTATAGGAAATACAAAGTGCAAGTTAAAAATACATATTTTAATCTTCCTATCACCAACAATATTAGTTGCTATATTAGGTTTATTTTCACATCTGTCAAGGAATATGTTTTAGGGAGGGATAAATCAATAGCAATCTATTTTTATAGTTTATTTTGGGATATGTGGCTTTTCCTGCTTTGTTTAAGAAACTGAAAGAAGGCTCAGATGTTTGGGGCAGTGTTTTTTTTGTTTTTTGCTTTAATTTATTAACCCACCTAGACTAGAAGAAAATAGACTTTTTTCAATTATCTTTTGCTTTTATTTTGTTATGTTTTGTTATAGCTCTGAAGCTATAAATCTTAGCCAGAGTTCTCCAAAAGGATTCCCTTTCAGTGAAAATGCCCTTTTTTCACATTTCTAATTTTATCTATTTCTTTTCTGTATAAGGTTTTTCTCAAGCATAAACCAGAAATGACTGGTGCTCTTCCTTAGGGTGCTAACGCTGCGGATTAACTCTTTAGTGAAGGGGAAGCCTAGTCAGTCAGCGGAATATGAATGAGGTTTTGCAAGTTAGGAAATCTGCATATGTTTTTTACTAACTTTGTAAAATCTCCCTCCTTTATATGCCCGCCACGTGTCCTAGGACAAGAATCTAGGCAAAAGGGGTGAAATCTTCATTGGTCAGCAGGTGTTGCTGTAGAGCAGTCAAGAGATTAACTATTTTTAGGACCTCTATATCAAAATTCCTACAGGTTTTCTTTATTGAATTGTCCTTCATGGTACTACTTGGATTTTTGGTTGTTTTTGTTTAAAAGCAGAAGCTGGTCTCAATGTTAACATTCACCAGCCTAGGCATGAGAGATGCTCTGAACTAAAACCAGGGTTTGCCTTGGATGCTGACTGTCTGTACCAAAGCTGAAATGTCCCAGCCTTTCTCATAGATACAGCTTCTGTTTAGAGATGCATTTCGGCAGTAAAAATTTAAAAACTGGTGTGTGTCCAAACCACAAGCCCTTTTAACAGGAGATAGAATTGACATGCTGGAATCCTGTTTTCCCATGATGAGATTTTCTTTAAAAAAATCACTCTCAAGAAGTGTGGTGCCACAGTTGTGGTGATCTGGTCTTTTTAGAAATTTTACTTTTTGGTTTTCTTGTTTGTTTTGTTTTTCAGAAGTTGCACTGGGAAAATACATAGTAGGGAATGGATGATTTGTTGTTTTAAGGAGCAGATAAGTCAACCAAGAAATATTTATACATATAATAGAACAGGTTACCTGTGGTCAAAAACATGTAATTGTACAGACAAGGAATATTGTCACTTTCATGACGTTATTTCAAATGTATGTAGAAGTACTATTTAGCCTTAACATCGCTTATTCATAGTCTAGTTTCATAAGCAATCGTTCTTGTTTCCGAAGGCCTCTCCTTTTGTTAGTATTCCATCACTTTTGTTATCTAGAAGTTATCTTACCTTATGCTAGGATGTGGTAAATATGCTACTGAAGATGATATCTTCATGCACAATTACAGTCTTAGAGTATCAGTAATTTTGAAGCTTGAATTAATAATAATAGCACATACATGCACTGCTTTATCTGCATATCATCCTTGTATTGTTGTACTTCATGCTAGTGTGACAGGAAAGTTTTTGGTCAGCAAAATATAAAGCATCAAATTACATAGGTTTTGTTTAACTTTGCCTTCCTTTCCTGAAAGGAAATGGTATAGGTAATGTTTGGGGGAAGTTAACGTTGAAGTTGGCTAATATCACACTACCTTTTATAGTCAGGTGAGTTTAACAGTGACCTGATAGCTGAAATAATACCAAAGTTTTCATAATTTGGTTGTGGAAAGGCATAAAATGCTAAAAGAGGAATTTCTCTGTTACTACCAGCTGTAGCTTACTTAATGTAGCAAATACCCATGTTGGAGGAATGATCTGACTCAATGCAAATGAAAAATGAAATGCTATTTTGTAGATTAAGCGTACCGATGCTAAGTTTTCCCTTATTCTGGGCATTTTGTTGGGTGGTCTTTTTCTTCATTTTTTTCATATTTGCCCCTAAATGAGGTTTAATATTCCTGACAAATGCATCAGTCTAGTTGAATATTATTAGCAAGTCTTTATGCCATGACTTTTTGTGACCTACTTCATTCTTCTGTAACTCAGAATCCTTAAAGAGCTTAAACAACAGTTTAGAAAGATGCTAATCACAAAGTTACCTGCTCTGATTCTTGTTTCCTTTTTTTTAGTGTGATAAAGGCATAGTGGTCAGTCTTTGTTAATCTGCAAACATCAGCTCTTTTACTAAATCTTCGGAGCTCTAAATAGTAGAGAGGTTTTAAACAATCAGTTTCACAAGGTATATGCTGGCACATTTTTGCATTATAAAAGTGCACATGAAAACAATTTGTTAGGCAGTATCCATGTTTGTTCCATTTTCAGACTTTAAAATGTTCAGCTGAGCTCTCAGTCAGCAGTGCGATCTGACCACATTTTGGTGCGCGCTCACTGCTCGTTAGCAGTGAGAGATTCTGGTATTGCAGGTGGTGGCAATAGTCGTTTAGTACAGAACAGCAGAAGGATGAACTCTTGCATTTTAATTTGCATACACTTGTATTTATAAGTGCAGATCCACTTTAAACAAGCAGTCCTTGTTTACTTCTTAGTGGATGGCTGCTTGGTTTTGAAGTTTCCCCACGTGGGGAACAGTTCTTGAAAAGTTTGTGTTTGGGCACCTCAGTTCCATCCTGAGCTTAAAAATAGTTAGAATTTTTAAATTGCTTTTTTGGACTGAGTTCAGACTTACAACATGCATCATGGTTGGGTATTTCATTTATAGATATGTCTGCAATCTTTAATGTGGTTGATCAGCAAATAATGAGGACCAAGATGATTTTAATTTTAGAAGGGTTGGAACTGGACTCATTTTTCAATTTTAGAGTTTGTTCTTGAGATTTTATTTTTTTGTAAATAGATCAAAAGCTGGGGGTGGGCATAAATGGGGTCATGTTAGACTCCTTCAGAGGTTTCACTGGGGGCTTTGAGGGAGTCAAAAATGACGACATCTTTTTTTTTAATGGTATACTAGTTGTATTCATTATTGTTCTTCCTGTATTAATGAGTCTTACTGATCTGTGCTCCCCTAGTGCAAAATCTTTCTATTTAGTTTAGTTTGACCATGCGCTCCCTGAAGCTCTCCTTTTCATGAGCTTTTCCCATTGCTTTCTTTGTCTGACCAGTTTTCTTTAGCTGTGAGGGCTGCTGGAATGACTGCTTCAGCATAACAAAGAAAATCATGTAGTATTACTACTGCTGAAGTACTGGTAACTTCATGGCTGCAAAATACATATTAAAGTGAAACAGGCAGCTCACAAAGTCATATTTTGTGAAATATTTGTCTTATTCCAGGTCTTAGAAGACTTTATCAGATCTCTGTTGATGAGAAGAGTCTGCTTAACTAGCCACAACTCTGGGATAGAGATTGTTTACAGTCCTCCAAAGATTGTGCTTGACTCTCTTTTTCTAACGTATTCTCTGTGTTTTGGGTTTCTGGTATCCTTAGAGTGTCTTTAGGAAAACTGATATTTTTTTCTAGAAACCCAGATTCTAGAAACCACAAAGTTTATGACAGTCTTGAGGCTGGTGGAAGAGGAAAACAGGTAGCTGTGGAGTGTGTATGTGTGTCTCTTCTTTTGGATATATGTCTAGATTTAAAGTGTGACCCTGAGCATTGTTTTCTGCTGTCCCAAGAACCAGGAACCTCCCCCTCCCCCCCAAAATAAAAAGATCTTGGGACTTTTAACTCAGTCTCATGATTATTTTTTGAGGTCTGAATTCTTGGGAGTTGGAAATACTGTAAAAGTGCAGTCTTTCCCCTTTCAGCTTTTTCCCCTGTGGAGGGAGAATGAATTCTTTTCTCTCTGCTGTTCTCTAAATTCAAAGAACTCAGTCTTTGGGAGAATAAAAAGGAAGTAGTTCTGCCTTTTAGCTCTTCCCTTACTTTTACTTTGGGAGAGTCAATCATACTTAGGCATCATATCAGAGTGTACAAGCACAGTTCTCTCTAATTTTTCAAAGTAGCAGCAGAATGGCTCTTGTTAGGTTCAGTCTTGCCCAATAAGTTTTGAATAGTGAATCTGACAAGAATTGTATTGTTTTTAGTTCTACTGCTCTGGAAAGCTGTGAGCCAAGGGAAAGATGCTGGCATTGTGTATACAGTAAAACAGCATGGGGTTGGTTCTCCTTTGCAAGGCTGTCTGCACTGCTGAGATGTTTGCTACTGGATATAGGATTATTATTATTTTTTTAAAGCTTACATATGAATTAGCATACATACCTCCCCCATCTGCCAGAAGGTGGCTTTCACATATCCATGTGGAGGGAGCAAGTGGAATCTTCAAACCCAGAATTATTCTCTCATTTAGTTGCATAATCAAATACAGTAGAGTGGGTTGAAGAAAAATGTCCCAGAGGAAATTAGATTTGTTTTTTAAGCCGTGAAACCTATTTGGTCACTCTGTTTTCAGATGTGTAGCTTCCATACAGCAAAGTATTCTGTTTTTATTTTGGTTTACACTTTTGCACATTGCAGTGGACCTGTATTCAGCAAGCTTGTCTTGGCTGTGTTGTACAAGCATTACTGGCCTTCAGAACTGAAGCTAGTGTAAAGATGCTTGAAACACTACAACTACCTACCTAACATCCTTCTTTTTTTTTTGGTTCTGTTTTTGTTTTGTTTACCTTTTTCTGACAGTAGAAGAAAATGAAACAGAGGACCAGCAGGCAGGTGTGGGGGACACAGCCGCACAGACTGGTAATGCTGAATTCCTTCATTAGTGTTTGCTTCCTGTTTGACAACAGTGTGAGGGGGTTTTTTTGTTTTGGTGTATTTTTGCCAAGCCCACACTCTTCCTCCTCCTCATTTTCAACTCAGAATGCATTTTTGGAGGTCATGATGAAAAAATGACTTTCCTCTGCCCTCACCTTTCAATTGCTGAGAATTAGAAATTCTGCCTTTTTTAGGTCAGCCAACTGAAAGAGAGATACTTACCTTTTAAGAGTCCACCATGTTTTTCTTTTTGTTATAAATAATCCTTCTCTAAATCCCCCACATAAAAATCCACCCTATGCCAGTTCAGATGAACTTGAATATTCATTCCATTTAAGCTACTTTCAAAATATGTGGATAAGGATCATTTATAATTGTTTGTATAATTTCTTACCAGTCAGAGACCCTTAATTTTAAGCCAGTGGGATCAGGTGGACAAATCTATTGTCAGAATCAATGTGAAATGTATTGTTAATAATCATGAAGAAATAATTGTTAATTCTTATAACAACAAGGGCTCTTTTGTTCTTGCAACTTAATATGATTCTGGGAATTCAAGAAATACATCACTTTTGTCTTTGGTACCGATTCCACAGATTTTTATCTGAAGGGCAGTATGGAGTCATCTGAGTGGTCTTATTCATTCTGCTGAGGTCATCTTTTGGAGTAAGGGCTGGTTCTTTAACAGTGTTCCTAGAAGGCTACTCATCTCTGCCTGTGTGTAGTATGTAGGTAACTTGTCAAGAATAGTTTGTTATTCCTTCTACGAAGGTGAAAAACGTAGTTAACTTTTGTTCAGCTAGGATGCTTTATATTTTTGTTGTGTAGGTTTGTTTTTGGTGATTACCTCCTTTAATAGGCTCTTGTGGCTCTGTGAGTAAATTGTATTGTTTAAAATGCAAAATAAAAGTGAGACAGTTCTCTGCTTTTTTGATGATAAATTCCTCAGACTCTTCTGGATGTATTCAAACTCTTCTGAATGTACTTACGTCTCCACTTAGTTATTTATAAACTTGAAAATGGGTGTGTGGGGGGGGAAATTGTACTGCTATAAACACTTCTACTAGAAGAAATAGAGGACTGTGAAACCAGAGATCAATATAAGGAATGGTTGCTTTTCTACATTTTTTCTTAAAAGAATTTTCAGTGGTTATGTTGTCTTGTTAGTTTATTTACTCCCCATCATATCCTGTGTTGTCTCTGTCTGTTTCTAGGCAAGATTTGACATTCTGTTTCTCTCTATAGCAAGAATGTAATGCGGATATTAAAAAGCAAAAAAACCTTCTGAAACAGCAAGTAGTACAGAAGGCCCACACTGTATACACATTGCCAGAAGTTTTTATAGTAATACTTTGTATCTAAGCTCTGGCTCTAACCGTTAAATGTGCTTTTTATAGAGTACCAAGTTATAAATGTAGTGCAGCTACGGCATATTAATCTTACTGCAGAGATTTAATGAGGCAGTTGTTTTGCGATGGACACTATTGGGAGCAGAGAGCGACAGAGTTTTACTTTACCACTGAGCTGAAGAAATATTCCTTGCCTGGTAATAATTATAACCACATGATCTTAGTTTTCCTTTCTTTTGCCAGCACTTTTCCATGCAGAAGTGGCTTGGAAGGAGGTCTACAGCAAGGCGGTGAAATGGATTGGAAAGTAGGCTGTTTTCTTGGTAGTTTGATGTTTTAGTTGTGATCAGCTATGGATCCTTATAGCACAGGCAGAAATAGGTAAGAGGAGTTTCAAGAATACAGATAGTCTTTGCAGTCCACTGAGATGGCTTTTAGATATTCATTACTTTTACTTGACTTTTATATGGGTTATAAAAAGTAAATGTGGTGAAACCTCATTTTTACATGGACAGAATAGAATTTCTGCTGGTTGGCCTTAAACCGCTCCCATACTTGAAATTAATTGAAGTCCATGGCTTTATTACCTCCAACACTTTTAAGCCAATGCAGTTTTTCACTTTCCCCAAAGTTGCAGTTTTATTAGACCAAGTTACAGCAATAACATCCCTTATGAGGAAGAGGAAGAAGGGAAGGGGAGAACCACCTGCAAGGGAACATAGTAATGAGAAAATCATGCTTCTTTTAATTTCCATTTGTAAATAATGTTAACATAATCAGTAACAGAAGACAACTTTTTTTTTTTTTTAAGTGTGTTAATAGGCTGAATTTATTTCTACTCCAAAAACTTAACCCTTCTTTCCATACTAGATAATTTTAAATTGTATCTGCAGATGGGGACAGGGTGTGTGTATTGTTGTTGATGTGTGTTGAAAATTTTCAGTTGTTGCATGGCAGTCTCTGAAACATGGTAGGGGAGCCTCTGGAAGTGACAGTGGTGGTTGCACATATTGGGAAAGGTAATCTTAGTATCAGGACAGTCTTTCATGAGGGAATTGGAGCTGTGTTTGTTGCAGATGTTGGGGAGAAAAGAAATGTGGGAGATGAATGGCATTTGCCCTAAAGTCTGTGTGAGAGCATGAGCTTTAAATAGGAGGTAAAGGAGCAAGAGCAGATGAATGTATATTGCATTTATAAAATAGATTTTATTCTAGTCTCTCAAAAGAGCAGCTCAAATAAGGTGGCTTATCCTCAGTTTAAGTAACCATTCAGGGTTAGACTAGATCTTGATGGAAGACACTGAAAAACTATCTATTCACAAAGCCTCCAAATGGTATTTTCTGTCTTTAAAAGTCTTTTTTATTTCTGTGGTGATATCTCTTCATGAAAGTGGATCACGGTGGAAATGCATTCATTGAGAGGGGCTGAGACTGCCAGAACTCATTTCACAAAGCTGTCGTAGGCTAAACTCAAACCTAGGTCCCAGAGGGTCCCACTTAAGTGTTGACCTAAAAACAAATGTGCCAGTTGGCTAGAGCATGTATTCTAAAGTTGCAGCAGAAGGGAATAAGCTTGACTGACTTCTGTCCCTGTAGAGTTTATATCTGCAAATGCAGAAGGAGAAGCAAAATATTTATTAGTCTTAAAACGATTCTAATTTTAATAACTAGTCTCTAAGTAGGAAGCTTTAAATTGAACAATTATTTAGGCTTTTGTGCACTAAGGGGTGCATGTGTGCATACATGTGTGTGTGTTGTTGAATTCCTGTAAAGTGCAAATGTTTCTGAATAATAAGTCTTGAAATTCCCTCCCCACCCTTTTATTTCCTTCAGCATTGTACTTAAAGCAGAGTCAGATACTATCCTTATTTTAAAACAAACAGGTCTGTAAACTTTATGTGCAGCATTTAAATACTGATGTTAAAATTCAAGCCCAGTGCCCACATTTCCCTGAGTGCTGTCAGTTTTATTAGATGAAACTGGGAGCTTGAGCTGAGCAACTAATAGTATGCGATGAGCACATGCTGCCTTCCAACAAGTGTTTAATGATGTTGGGGTCAGTTTGCAGCAGTTAAGACAATTATTTCTTTTTCTGAACTGCTTATAACCTGGTGATCTTTTAACTACTTTTATTAAACTTGCAAAAGATCTTGGAAAATATAGTGGCGATGTAGGTTAATGTAAGTTGTTTAGATTCAGATAGAGCATTCAAAAATGGCAAAAATTTCCTAAAGTATTTATATTTGATTACTATCCCCGCTGGCTGTGTAAATTTGCTGACTGCTCCTTTATTTGAAAGTAGCTGCCCAAGTTAAAGTTTTCATTCTTGCAAAAACCTTGTGAATGTAATTTGTTATAGAAGGTTCGTACTCTATGTGTAGGCAGGGCTTTTGCACAGAAAATACATTTTTGCCTTCAGAATGTGTTTTTTTTATTTTTTAAAATTAATCTGTTTTCCCTCTGTAATATAATTCCCTTAAAAGTAAATTCTGCCCTTTACCCTTGTCAAAGAAATTCCTTGGTTTTGATCATGAGCCACGTAGCATGAGAAAGACTTCCTGACATGGGTCATTTCCAGTTTTTGCTTGCAGCTACTTCTGTATTTGAACAGTTGAAGGGCAGGGGTACAGCAGTGTGGACCAAAGGATGTAGAAAGATGATGAGAGCCCTGACCCTTGTGGGCAGCAAGAATGCCTGCTCCTCGTGTACAATAGCAAATGGCTGTGCCTACATCACTGTAGGGTGCTCACAGAGGATTTTCGAGTAGGTTAAAGTGGAATTCCCCCCCCTTCCCCATTCTACTATGAAATGAGTGTGTGAAATGTGTTTGTGTCTTTTAGTTAGAAGTTACTCTCAGCAAAGGTACGGTAAGTTGTGAACGATCCTTATCAATTGCAATGCTAAATAAAGTGGGTTTACAGACACCACCTCTGTGTTGCTGCAGACAAGGAGCTTGCTCCTGGTTAGTCATCTGCTTGGCTAAGGAGCGTAACATCTTAAAACGCACCTGCACAATCTCCTATTATTACGTGAGTTTATCCTTGTTTTCTAAAATGACTTGTTTTAGTCTTAGTTCTCTCAAATATCTAAAAGGAAAAATGAGATGGCTATTGTAGAAAAGGGAAAAGTGGTGAAACACTTGCATTCCTTTTGCTGGAATGTACACAGTCATTTTTCTTCTGCATTTCACTTGTTGTACTGTGGTTCCCAAGGAAAAACAAAGTTAAGTGCCAGCTTGCTTTATTAGGGAAGACAGATTATTTTATTTCTGTCTTTTGAAGGAAGCTTTTAGTAAAGTGGGCAAGAAGTCAGGAGTAGTTTAAGCTACTCCATTTCTCAGAGGAGGAAGAAAAGTTCTAGACTTCATATTACCTCATGTTGACACTAGTCACCTCCAGAACTGAGGTGGTGCAGTGAGCTGTGTGGCTTTTCAGTTCTCAGGGGAGAAATTGTGGGTGAAACCTCCCAATTCTTCCAGTTTGGAAGCTTTGACTGGGCTCAGGACTGCTGCTTTGAGGCTAGAACTACCCTGCTGCTCGCCTGATACTTGCTAACGTGAAAAAGACAGACTTGTCCTTACACACTATGTAGGGTTTACAACAGTTTGTTTCCAGTTTTCTGTGATCTAGCAAATACAGGAACTTTACCAGGTTTGCTTTAAGTCAGACACAAGTTCAAAGCATGTGTAACATTTTGACCCAGGGTATAATCTTTCTAGGGCATTGTTTGTGTCAAGTAATATAGTGATGGAGTATTGGAGTGGGTTGTAAAATCAAGATTAATTTCATGTTTATGTAAATCAAATTTGTTAGTCTCTTAATTCTGGTAATTTCCTGTGAAACGCTGTAGTTAAACAGTGAAAAGAAGTTCCTGCACACTCATTGACTTGATTTTTCTTTTAATTGAAAACTAGTTGCATAGGTGGCTTATCCTTTCTTATAATGATCAAAGCAGCTTCAATAACTGTGATAAAATCGACAAACTTAACAAAGAAGCATGGAAGAATTGCTTGAGTGAGGAATAGTGCTGCATTTGTGGAAGTAGAAGGGAAATTCTCCTTTCATCAAAGTTAGAAAAAAATTAAGTAAAAAGCCTCCTGTGCTTATTTAGCAATAAAATCTACAGTGCTGCAGGCTTATGCCAAAAATATTCCTTCTCACTGTTACCACAAGAACCTATCCTGCTTTTTGTTTTCTTCTTTTTAAAGGTTCTGTTCTTAGAAGCCTGAGGTCACGATCTTGATTTTCTTTCAGACCCTAACTGTAAACTAGAAGACAAGGCAGAAGATGGAGAAGTGCTAGACTGTAAGAAAAGGCCGGATGAAGGGGAGGAGTTGGAAGAAGAAGCTGTGCACAGCTGTGACAGCTGCCTCCAGGTGTTTGAGTCACTGAGTGATATCACAGAACACAAGATTAATCAATGTCAACTGACAGGTAAACAATATTTATCACTTTGTGGCTTTTTGCACTGTTCTATTCCTGATTTCCATTCTCTCCTTCTGATCTTCCTCCTCCTTTCTCAGTTATTTTACTCCTACACTTGAATGCTTAGGTGAGACCTTTATCAACGGATTCTGGGGCAATGTTAAACTATAAATGGGGCTGTCTAAATTTCCTTCAGGTTGAAGGATATATGGATAATTACACATTGGCACCTTATTTAAAGCATTCCTTAGCTGTCTGTCTGCCTGGCTGCTGCATGTATTTTCTAGATTCATGCTGTACAGCTTTCCATACTTTACTTAACATAAATATTTTCCTAAGTCACTTGTGAATACAGGGAGTACTTATAAATGGGTTTAACTGCATCTGCATAATAATGAATTTGTGCAATGGCATGTTCTAGAGCTGGATTGGATATTGCTTTAGTCTAATCTGTTAACTACAAATGACTGTACAGTAATTAGTAACTGAAAGTTGAAAGGAATAAAGCAAATTGTTAAAAGGGAAAATAAAATCCCACCTTTACTAAGGGGCAGAACTGAATGCTGATCAGGTACTATTTACCTGAGCAGAGTTGGGTCAATGGATCTGTGGCAAACCTGAATTATTTAACTTTTTAGGTAAAGAAACAACAAATTAAAGAGTTGGGTTCCTCACTGAAATGATCGTAGGCAGCCTCCTCACCCTTGGAAACCATATCAAATCTGCTGAAGTAGTTTTGTCCTTTAGATTTTATAGCTCTTTTGATGGTACACACTGTAGGTCCAAATAGATTCAATATCAGTAGAAAAGCTTTTTTAGTTTTTATTAGATGGTATGTTAGTTTTACTCACTACAGCATAAAATATATTTATTGTGAAGTGCAATTATGTTAAAAACCTTGCTTGATTAAGTCTTCGTAAACATAGAAAGCTGTCCCTCTTGTTTGGGAATGCTCTTAGAACGTGTCTGTGCTTGTGCTCGTGTCTGGAGAGCTTCCTGGGTTATTTTTGGTTCCAGTGGATCCATAGGCTAAGTTCTGGCAAGATGACATAGAAGTCAAGTAGCACTACAGTTCTTGAGAATGAAGTGTGAAAAGCTGAACAGACAAGGAGGAAGTGGGCAGGAGTAGAAGAAAAGTTGAGGAAGTAATATGAATTTGCCAAATGGTTTTAATCCCAACTTCAAATCATGGAAGACGAAAATCTGCTGCAGCAGGAAATGTTTGCTTTTATTAATGCTTTGCTTTGCCTTTTCTTGCTTTTAAAATGTTCTAATGTAAGATACAGATACTTCTGCCCTTCCCTAATCGCTGCTGCAAACTCCTAAGATGTATCTGTCTATATTACTCATGGTTTCTGGCAGTATGGATATTCTCTCTTGAGTTTAATCAAGTCCTATTGTTTCTCTGTCCTTTTGTTTGTACCTACTTTCTTTTGCGCTTTCTGTGTCAAAAAATTAATGGCTTTACTTTGTCTCTTCTCTCTCTCTCCCAGAAAGCCTCCCACTGCCCCAAATCCCCTGAATCTCCCCTTTCCTACCTCAAATCCCATTTATTCATCCCTGTTTTTTCACCTTGATCTGATATGGTCCTCTTCTCTTCCTGGTTAGGTCTTGCCTCCCTTCCCTAGCAAACACTTGATTCCTCCTAACAAGTAGGTGCTCTGCTTTAATGCTGCAAGCAGAGTGCACTGAACAGTGCTTGCACAGTCGAGTTGGGAAACTGAAGAAAAACAGATGGGGGAAGCAGGAGGAAGAGCCCTGGAGTACTGCTCCTGAACTGCTACAGACCAGGCCTTGCAGAGAGTTGCCATGCTAAATGAGAGTGAAAAGAAGTCTACTTGGATTAGTCTGTTTGGGGTGCATGGCAGGAATATATGTGTGATATTAGAGGACAGGGGAATGAAAACAATTCTTGTAGGAAATGCTTTAAATCCCTAAAAATGCATTTGCCTCTCTTTCAAGGAAACTTGTGATAGTGAATGGGTAGAAACCAAACTGTTTGAAAGCTAATGAAGTGAATAAAACCTTTTGTCTTCCTAAACTGCTGGTGCTCATGCACCTGGACTACCAAGTGGACAAAAAAGCCAACCTTCCTCTGTTTCTCTCGCTGGGGGAGAGGCCTGAGGGGGGTGGTTAGAGTTAAGGATTCCTTTTTTTTCCAGCAAAAAAGTATTAAATAGGTTGCTAGTGAGGGGAATTCAGTGCAGCACCTAAGTTGCATGCATATCCTAACACTAGGGGCACAACACTTCAAAAACCTCATCCTTTTAGATTATTTTTAGTTTATTGGTGACAAACAGTTGCCAGACAAACAGCTTACCTTTTCCTTCTGAAGCACAGTATATATTTGACAAAAACAAAGTTTACTCTTAGCGTTTTAGGCAAGTTACCTGAACTTTTGCCTTGCTCTTGGACTTCCATCAATGCCTTTGAGTGCCATGGTCAGATTCAAAGTTTTCAGAATACTACTACCATGGCTGGCCTTTCTGAGCAGTTGCACTTCCTTTCCTCATCACCATCTTCTGAAGCAATAGAATATTATGTAATTGCTCTGCTTGAAAGGGTCCCTATGAAACTAGTAGACAACCTAAGCTATTTTTCTGTCAGGAATTCATTAATGAAAGGCAGGAGGTTTACCAAAATTGAATTTCTTCTATGATCTGTTGTTTGAGTCAACTCTGTCCTCCTTATGGAGGAGAGCAGAGTCCATCATCTGTCCTGATATACCATCTTTCCAATCTGGTCCTAATTTCAGGTACAGGAGAGCCATCTAGACTCTTTAGAAACTTGTCCATCATTTTAAAAAATGCCAGATATTTCAGCCTCTGAAGTTCACATTCGATTTTTAAAGCCCTGCAGCTTATTTATATTTTACTGAGTTTTGGAGCTCTGTCAGATGGGTAAGGAGCTACACTTGCAGCCAGAATTTATGAACTATGCATGTTGACCTAGTTGTAGGGTCATTTCCCATACAGTTCTGCTGGGTTTAATCAAGAACTGTGTGGATGGAAGAAACAGGAAGGCAAAACAATGACTTAAGAGACTCTAGTAAACCTCTGAAGTGAAACATGAAGTTGAGTGTCTTAGTGTCTTGACTGTGCCTAATTCTACCAACCTGGTAGCACGCTTGAGAATGAGGCTTTCTAGTGTAGGTTCTCAAATTGATACTGGGGCTTCTGATTTCTGGATTTCACAATGTTAGCTGTGTTCTTCTGAAGCTTTGACACTTCAGCAGACAGACTAAAATTGCTATATTGAATCTCCATTCTGCACTCTCAATCAAGGACAGGAGTAAGGTGAGGGAAGCTGGTTTATTAAACAGCAGGCCCAGTCTCTCAAAGTGTGAGTCACCCCACACCTATTCAGAGCATAGTGGAAGATGAGGGTTACTTACAACTCTGCAAGGTTTAGCTCTCAGTGTCTTGACTTGCTGTTCTCTTAAAGATTTTTTTCCAAAGAAAAAGGAAAAAAGTTCTCTCCCAACTGATTCCTTCCTGTAATCTGTTGTTTGAATTGAACTCATGCTCTTTTTTCTAGAGGAGGGCATAGTTGCTCTTTTATCCTAATGTGTGTGCTATTCATCTTTTCAATTTGGGTCTGATCCAATATCCATTGAAGTCAGTGAAAAGATTCCCATTGACTTCAGTGGAGGATAGAGCAGGCCCTTCATGATCTGTTCACTAATATTTTTGCTGTCATCTGAAATTCTTGTACTGAAGCTTTCTCTGAAAACGTGATGATTTATTTATGTTAATTGCTGACACATCCTGTGATGTTTGTGGAATACAGGTAATGGATAAAGGGGAGGAAAAAGTAAAAAAAAAAAAAAAATTCCTTGCATTATTTGTAACTACTGGCAGATAAGATGCTGAACTATATGAATTTAGCCATTACAAAAAATTGGTAATAAAAATATGTTTTAATAGTGTTTCTCTCTGATCTCAATGCTTTTCTCACTCCCTTATCACACTTATCCTTCCTGCAGCATTTTCATTCAATAACTCATGAGCCCCTTGCACATTGTCATTCTCTAAGCTGTGTGTGTAAGCAAAGAACCCAGTTAACATGGCTGTGAACCAGATGTCCTTCTAGTATATGTCAGTTTGGACCCCATTGTAGGAACATGCTTGCAGGATCAAATCTGGTTCAATACTGAGAAACCCTCAACAGCACCTTCTCTCCCTCCTTTCCCAACAGATGGGTTGGAAAAAAACTTTACTTCTGCACTTCTGCCATATATGCTTTTGGTGAGGCACAATTTGTCAGACTCTTTCCTTAATCTTCTGCTTCACCTCTAATCTGTCCTCTCTGCACAGTGCTTCATGCTGTTTGTTTCACCTTTCAGTCCAACCCCTCAGGGATCATATTCTATGATGTCCTCTCTGTGTAGGCGAGAACTGCATTCACTTCCTCTGACTGGCTCTGTGTGTTCAGAGGCATTCGCCTCAGGCTTGGTTCTCTTGAAGATCAGGTAGGTCACTTTGGAATCAGAAGTCTCAGTCATAACCAGAGCAATACTAGAAAAGGAGCATCCGACTATGCTGCCTTGCACCTTGGCAATCATGAAGTGAGCATGCCAGCCTAGGTGGCTGAGATGTTGCACAACTCAACAGTGATGGAAGTGCTGGTACACAAGACTGGCATCTTCCACCTGAATGTCAGTAGACCTAGCTGTTGTTACACATGACTTCCCTATTAATCACGCTGACATCAGAGGCTGTAAAACTTGTCTGAAAGCAGGCTGCTGAATCATATGCAGCCATAGCTTCAACACTAAGGGTGTTCTGACAGAAAAGGCATGAGCTATTTCTCCATCAGGGATATTTATTTTAATAATAGGTGATAGGTAGACTTAGTTTTAGTGCTTTGTACTCTAACTTAGTGCTAGAGCTTTGGCAGGGTTAAGTATGTATGTCAGGCAGAGTTGAGAGCCATTTGTGTTACTCCCTAAGTTGTTTCTGATGCTGAAAAGGTTACTGGTTATAGTCGTGTATCCCCTGCTGATAAGGAGATGTAGTCCTACTGTCTAGTGCTGATCAGAGAGTCCTCTCGCATTCCATCTGAGAATAATTCCAACAGATGTGGTGGGGAGCAGTTATTCTGAATGCTGCTCTCCATCAACACTGGAGTAACACTAAGCTGGCAACTTTTTGCTGAGTCAGTACTTGTGTGTTTCCCATTATAACCAAACCTAAATTTCATGGGTGTCATCCTCCTGTGTGGTTGAAAAAGAGATCACTATCTTCCTGCATGTCTAGAAATAAGAGGTTGTGCTCCCTAACAGCTTCACAGAAAGCATGCACCACAAGTGTCATGGACTTACCAAACAGGAGGTAATAGAGATTCCACTATAATGGTTTCCTTCTCTCGCCTCTTTTCTCTTCTTCCTAGTGCCCAGGAATCTTTCACCTTTCTGAATGAGTTGGTAATGCCAGGACCATCTCCTGCACTAGAAGACTTGAAAACTTCCCAGGGGATTTTGTCCCAAAGGATGTATACTGTGCACAGTGAGACTACAAGATAAATCTTGTGAGCACTTGGCATTGTCATGCTTTGATTTCTTAGCTAGAATTGCTCTTCCTGTTAGTGAAAGAATCCTAGAGCTGGCCAAACATCTTACAGATCTTGCCATTGGTTTTTCAATTTCCACTAGTTGTGTGGAGAAGAGATACATGGCAAGGATCCTTTGTCATCCCTGCAGTACAAGAGAAAAATCTGAGTTTGATATAAGTGCTTCTGAGGACAAGGACCCTAAGAAGTTAAACCCAGGATGCACCAAAAGCATATTCATCAGCCTCATTGCAGTCAGTGGCACACTGCCAAGCACTGTTTGCCAAGTAGTTACTTCACTTGAGAGAGTCACCCTCTCTCTCTTGAGAATTCCTGCACCAAGAACTGCATATGGATTTTACGTTAAACAGTTAGTGAATAAAAGACAAACAGTACTCGGACTGGGGACTTGAGCCTAGGCCTCTCTTTTTCCCCAGGAGGTTTCCCAGTTGCTGGACTACAGAGGCATGCTTCTACTTTTCCGTTTGCTTTGGACCACAAACTTCTGACTTCTTTTCCACAAAATGACATTCTGTTTGACTGAGAGAGTGGAAAGCAGACCCTCTCCTCCAGTTTCCTGTCCCAGCCGGCACACATTGCAGTTTGCACTCCTTTGAGTTGTGAGTTGTTGACTCAAACACTTTTAGAATTACGTGGTCCAGGACCATGTCTCCTACTCCAAATCTTTGATTTTTGGGGAAAAGGGGGAATGGGGTGGTAGCTAAAACATCTACCTCCAAAAATCATCATTTTGAATTAAAAGAGCAGTGGGCAATTGTGTAGCTACTGTGGGAAACCCAGTCTTGTGAGAGTGGGCCTCTGAACATGCCTATTGGAGTAAGCCTGTCAGTGCAGTTGGATGTTCTTAGGTATTATAGAATGGCTAAGGCATTACAGGAGCACAAAGTCCTGTTAAAATTATAGTAATTTGGGACATCTGCCACATAGAAGCTTGTAAGCAAAACTCTATGCTCCTAGACAGGAGAGATGAAGGCTTTGATCATTGCAGTCCTGGACTTTTATATCAAAATCTTGCTTAAACCATCCTGTAGGTAGCTTGGTACTCTTGAGATGTGCAATAAACTTCAGTGTCCTAGAGTTCAAACCAGTGAAAGTAGACTGCATAGCCTTCTTGCTGCAGATCTGTGATGAACAGTCAACATGGGTAAGGAGACAAACTCCTCCCCCTTGTGCTGGGAAACCATTAATCTCTCCTCTTGAGACTATTAATAAAGCCATAAAACCAATGGCTTTTCATCTCTAAGGTTTTTAAAAGCAGCCTGTTGCACTTCCTGAGCTGTCTGTCAGTGACCCCTTGTAAATGAAGGTAATTGACATCTGTATCATGGAACCGATATTCTTGCCTCGGGGAACCCCAGTAATAAACCTGTTCGTGAACGTGAATTCTAAATGTCAGAAATCTTGTTCTGTTTAGAAGTGGGAGAGGAAGCAAGTGTTGGTGTCATCCTAGGGACTGTCAGTGCTTCTTATATATCTTTCGCTGATACTTTTTCTCTGCCTTTTGCTCCCTGTTTTCCTCTTACTGTAGGCTGACTTTTCCATCACTAAAAAGACAGGTAATTCTCGCAGCCCATACTGGCAAGGATAGCTTTGGCTGGCTTATCTACTATATGTGTCTGCTAAGGACTTTATACTGTATGAACCTGAGCTTGCAGCATAATGGAAGGAGACTTTATCAGACCCCATGTCCCTACACCAGTGAGAAAACCTGGCTGAGTACCATGGACAGAGACGTCTCCCTGCTGGCCCAGGAAGTGTTGGCATGCAGCAGCAAACACTGGATTGCACACTGTGTTTCTCTCATCTGCAGAGTGTTTTGGTGTAGGCAGCCCCAGTGGTTGTAACAGTGGTTACAGGGCCTAGACCTTGGTACAGCTGTCTGTCAACTGTCCTTTACATTTAAATAATCTAACATCATGTTTAGTGCTACTAAGGCTCATCTTGCAGCAAACCATATGCCTTACTGGGCAAATGTAGTATGGCAGCAGAGTTTGCCGAAGTGCTGTTATGCACATCGAGGTGTTCACTCCTGTCCAGAACATCAATCGGGTCATCTTGAGACTTGTGGATCCTACATTTGAATCATGCTTTTCACCACTCCTGCTCAAAGCTTCTCAGTAAATATTCTTTCACTGAGGGTAAGGAATGAATATTGAGGACAACAGTACACCATTCCGCAGGTTCGGTGACTCCATGTTCCTGCCACCCAAAATCTGTTTTTCAGCATGGACTTAGCTTTAAGTAAATGATTTACCTTACCTCACTGTCTTATTCTCAAGTCACATTCAGCAGTAGGACTTATGGATATTTTTTAATTGAGCTATTCCAGAAGACATGTCTGTGTGGTGTGGTGCTTTTTTGACATAGGGCCATAGGACCATCAATTTGACGTATCTGACATGCCATTGTGGGTGAATGCAATGCCACTGGGCCCTGAGAGGAGCCATGGCAACATTGCATATAATTCTTCTTCTGGCTTTGGTGCTTCTGAGTTACCAGGCTATCTCCACCCCATGGTCCCTGTTTCCAAACACTGGGGGAATAACTTGCCCAGCTCCCTAGCTCTTTCAGACTTAGATCATGTGCCTCCCTGGCACTGTGTTGAAAATCAGCCCTAGCTAGATCCAAGGCTTTGCTTTATTACATTGACAGACTGTTGCTCCATTTATTTATAGCCACTGCTGGGTGTTCTAAAGGTCAAGTCATTTCCTCACAGAGCATTTCCAAGTGGGCAGTACAGGGTATCTCTCTGCATTACTGTTTGGCTACTGTGTCTTTCCAATCAAATATTAACCTCCCTCCCCCAGTGCTCAAGTGACACCTCCTGCCTGTTTCAGAAAAGGGTCCAATTTCTGAGATCTGCCAGGTGATGACATGAGGTAATCCACTGACCTTTATCAAGCATTGTGTGGAGGACTTAACTGCCAGAGCTCATTCCAGTTTGGGGAGAGCAGTACTATAATCACTATTTGATCTATGCAGCTGAAATTCCCAGTTCTCATTGTCCAAGGAAGATGGTTGCCTGCAGGGGAGAGAAGGGAAGTGGGGGGGGGGAGTCATCAACACTGGCACATTCATGAAGAAGAAAAAATAGTCGTTACTTACCCTATGATGACTATGCTGCTTCCAATTACTGTTGTAATCAATATGGATCCTGTGGCCAGGCTTGTCTCCTTGCTTTTCACAGTCCTCAGTAATACAAACTTTGAATTGTAAAGCTGCTGGTGATATAGGGTCATAGCTGTCCTGACCTTTATCCACTACAGTGGGAATTCATGTGTATGATTCTAATAGACATAATATTAAAAATAAAATAATGATAAAGTCCTGCATGCATGCACATATGCACACCTACAGTCCATACTAACTGCAATGCTTCAGAGTCAGTTACTGTAGAGTAAATACCTGTTGTTTATTATGTGTTTCTATTTTACTGGAATATTTGTTATGTGTTGTCAGTGTATTGCAAGATGTGTCTTGTTGTCATGACAGATTAGTCTTTTTAAACAGTGAGTTTCTTGCACCTTCTAAAATTATTTTCTTGAAATACTTGCTGTTTTTATTATTGGTGCTTGCTTTAATTACCATTTAGAAATGAACTGAATGGGAGGTACAACAGAGTATCATTGCTTATATGTTCAGCAGTTAAATTCATAGCTTGAAAGCCAAATGTAACAAAATTCCCCACAACTCTTTAAGATTTTGCTTAACATAGTTGTAGAAGAACATTAATTCATGTTTATACAATCAGCTGTATGGTGTTAAGGCTTCTGGGTGATATGGTAGTTCACTAACATGCTATCTATATGGGCTGAGTTTATCATCTCAAGCATCATCTGGAGGGTGTAAAAAACCTTCTCTTTTCTGTAAAGAGAATTGTTGAAGGAGAAAGGTGTTTAAAATACCCCCGTCCTTGCCTGGTCTTGGCATAAAAACTTGTCTGTGATGGTTGTAAAACTACTTCTGCTTTCATACTCTGACTCTCCTAGAAGGGATAGGGTTAAGACAAAGACAGAGTACATCTTAATTCACTTGGGATATTCTGAGGTGTACCTTATGCCTTTTGAGAAGTATACCTGTTATACTGAATACTGGATTGTGGAAATCCACTGTGATGTTCATATAGAAATTTAGCACTGGCATAGGGTGCCGCACCTACTAAAAATACTGGAACCTGCAGTCCCTTTTGCTAAAGATCCACAGTATTTTACAAGACACTAGGTATGCTATTAATCCCAACTACTATTCCATAATGGCTCATAGTTGAGGCAAGCTCTTTCTTAATGTGAACTCTTAATATTCCTAATTTTGTATCCCTGTACTTGTACTAAGAGGTCATAGTCTTTAGCTGTGGATATCATTTGGGAATGCTGTAGTTTAACTGAAATCTATGACCTTTTAATAAGCATGAGGAGAAAGAGATGGGGATCATTCTACAATGCGCCCTGGGGGTACATTCCCTTCAAGAAGGCAAGCTGGAACTGTTCAACTTTTTTCTTTCTTTCAGTTTTTTACCTTCAGGGGGAAATTGATCGATTTGGAGATGATTATTCCATAATCTCTGAATTTTTCTTCTACATTGCAGTGGGAACTCCTTGAAATTTAAAGGGGTTGTGTCTCCTGTGTGCACTGTGGAAGAAACCCAAGGAATTTATGGGGACAGCAGTTCTCTAAGCACAATTAGTGCAATAGTAGGCAAGTTTGGAAGTAAAATATCAGGAGGGTCTATGGACTGAAAGGGTAAATTTTTAATTAAATTTGACTGACTAAGCATGATCACTTCTTCCAATAGGTGCCTGATTTGGGGTTTACTTTGTGGGGAGGAAAGTGAGGTTTTCCCGGAAAAGTGGATGCCTGAAAGGCATGGTAGAACTGAAAATTATGGTGGTGAATTGAAGCAAATTTGAAAAGGTGAATGGGCAGTAGACTTTTAAAAAACTCAGGCTTGAGAGGGGGGTTTTGATACTGATTTAATAGTAACATGAAATGCTGGAACTTCATCTGTGATGATGTGGTTTAAATTTACTCCATATAATGTTATTGAAATCATGTTAAGTTTATACATATACAAGTAAATTGATTTAACTTTTTCTCTGTAGTATTTCTGAGGCACATAAAATACAGAAAATCTATTATGACTGTATATAAACAAGGAAAGCATGCCTTCAGTACAGGGGATGAATTGAAGTCTTTCAAAATGTCTTTCAAAATGCATCTCTGTGTAAGATAATGTCATGGATTGGCACTTCGTCGATGTGTATAATATATGGGAGTTCATTTTAAATTTCATTAAAATACCTGTCACTGGTTTATTACCTCCCTAACGGTGACTAGCACTGGTGTCTCTCATTTGTTTTAGTGCAGCATCCCAGCAGGAAGTGCAGTCTAATGACTGAAGGAAGGTTGGGTGACTCATGCGGGGGAGGCAGGAGAAGGGTCAAGTTTTTCAAGCACTTTGCAAACCTTCTACCAGCTGTAAAAGCAATGGATAGGGAAATGAGAGGGCAGCTTCTGGTTTACCTTGTCCTGACAAATGTAGACTTCAGCATATGTGTGCATAACACGTCAATGTTACTGTTAGCAGATAAATTAACATTAATGTTTTTTCTTATGTATGCATTTATTTATTATTGCAATTATCTAACTCCTGGCCAGAAGTGATGCTTAGATTTTCTTTGCAAAAGATTGGGCATGTTTAATCTTTCCTGTACTTTTAGTTTCTAAGCAACACATCCTTTGTCTTGTACTATTTTAATATGTCAATAACCTTAGGTTTCTGTATGATTCTAATTGTTCTTATAAACTGCATTTGAAATACTTAAAACAGTTTTAGTATTTGCTTTTTTCTATAATATTGTGATTAGAATATTTATAGGACAATCTTTCCTTTACTAAGAGTCTGTGTAGCCTGACTGGATAATGTTTTTCCATTTATGTCCATCAGTTGTTGGTGGTAATCTTTGCTTCACTGAAACCAATGGGAATGTCATTATTATGTTCATTGAGGGCAGGATTTCTACTAGTGAGTTCAAACACTCATCAGATTATATTATTATTCTCAGGATTTTTCTCTGTGATGCTCAGATCTCTGCCTTTCCAACAGTCCTTATCATTTCACAATAGTCTGCACTTAACAAACTTATTTCTAAATAGCACTTCCGAAAGAACTGGCAGACTGTGGTATTAACACTATAGTTGCTAGCAGTTTCCCATGGCAGGTTATTCTGAAAGTAGAAAAGCTTCCTCTGTCTGCCATGATGCCAGATGCTTCAAAAGCAAAGGCTGAGGAAATGGAAAAAATGCAGTTTATCTTCTTAAAATTAGATTCTCACTCTTCTGTAGCTCTCTCCCCCTGTCATTGTCTTTGATTTTTGCTTGTTTCTTTCAGTGCTTATTTTTGCTACTAAGGCTCTATTTTTCTGTACTGTTATCTTTATACTTTCCATTCTCTTATTGAGCGTTTCCAGAGGTGTGCTTGCCTTTGTATTGCCTTTTCTGCTATCAGCAGGTCAGATATCCCTGTAGTTCTCCCTTTGGCTGAGAAGGATGGAGATGATTTTCTCTGGTGCTGGAGTATCCTACTGCTTCTCTCCTGCTTGTCTGTTCTCTCCTGTCTTTCGTTTTTCAGTTTTTTACTGTTTGTTTCTGTTCCTTTTTTGCATCTAGGATCTCCAGAATAGTGCTACTATTACTGTTGGCTACTGCAGCAAGAATAGCAGGCTGAAACTCAATATACTTAGTTTCATTCTACAGCCTCTGCTGGATTAAGTTTACAGTGCTTTTTATAGGAACCAAGACCATAGATGCAATGTCAGGTCTACAGCCTGTCTTGTTGCTGCCACAGTTATCCATTCCAATAATCCCATTCTTGACTTGATCATTTTTTGATCTTTTTTTTTAAATGCTCCATCATTTAAAAACGTTGTGTAATGTTTTCCTATAATTATACCATAGCAGATATCACTGAAAATATAACAAAATGTTCCAAAAAGATAGGAACATTTACCCCTCATAGCATGGGGCAAAGGAGCGTTGGGTATTATTGCATACAGCTTACATTGTTTGTCTTCGGTCAATGCACGCATAGTTGGCCTAATGTATTGCAGAGGATGAGTATGTGTGTGCTGAGTTGGCTTCCTGAGAGGCTATTGCCTTTTCTACTGGATTTCAGTTATTGGCCAGTGCCTAAAGTACTTAAAAATTACTTGCATAGTTCTACTCTATGGGCATGGAAAGAGGCCCAATACAAATTAAAGGCTAAATTCTACCTATTGCAAAATTCATAGGCTCGAACACTAAATCAAAGAGAATCCCTGTATGCTGCAAGTCCCACAGATTTTTTTCATATGATGTGTGTTGAAACTACACCTCAATTAGTGGATCCGATGCTGTGAGGATGATGGAAGGGTCTATCAGATGAAACTGATTAATAAATATAGTTTGTCAGTATCCCTCCTTGGATGTGAGGCAAACCTTATATTTGATATGCTTATAATAATTGCACAATGCCTTTCATTCTCTATTCACCAAATTTATTTTACAACTATTTATCTACAACACCATGAAATGCAGCCAACTTTGCAGTAGAAGATAGCAGCAAAGACCCATGTGACATAGTAGAGGGAGACAGGAAACTCTGGCCAAGAATAATGTGGCAAACCTCCTGCTCTTGTGAAAAATGCCATGGGATCTCAGCTGTCCACAAAAAGCAGACTGCTCTTCATTTCTTACAATCTGATTGGGTGGATTATTCCACATGCACATGGCCAAAAAATAGCTGATGGTGTGTTTTTCAGGTGAGTAGTACTCATGGGAGTTGCATGTTTCAGAATGGTCTGACTTGTTGTCACTCCCTCGTTTCAGAGGTCCCTGACAGCATGAACATTTTTACCATAAGCAGGGGGAGGATGGCCCTGATAAGCCTGCCAAAGAACATGCCTAGAGAAGCTGTTCCCGCATTCAAGGGCTGTCAGTCCCACACAATCCTGAATCATTGGGTTGAGGAAGTGGCTCAGGATAGTGTTTAACCCTAAAGTTGTACCCTGGCCCTCCCTTTTCTCCTTACCTCTGTTCTCTGGGAGTTATAGCACAATATTTTGACTTGTGAGCCCAGAGGGTTGACTGTGGCAGACACTTAAGGTAATTACGGGCTTACTTATACATTTTACTGTCAAATTACGTAATTTTCGATAGAGGGCATAATGTATGCTTTCTAATACACACTCATTGAGGCTTGGGGTTCTGTCTCTTATTAGGTAGCTTAAAAATCAAACCACTTATAATAGACCCCAGTGCAATTGCTGTTAAATGCATATATCATTCCTTCCTTTCCTCTCTTAACATTCTAGGATGTAGAAATGCAGGATGCTCTGTGGAGGAAAAGTTTGGATTTGAAGTCTTCTACTGTAATAGGTGGAATACATTTACTAAACCGTGGAAGCTATTAGGGGTGCAGGAAATGTTGTGTCTTTAGGTAGCCTGTGCGCCCTTAGTGAATCAAGACACAGAAAGATCATTCCTCCATCAGCCAAGTGTAATAAATGTGGTTTGCAATCCAAATGTTATTTGCATAGTTTATAGGCTTGGCAGCTATTCTCTTAACTTTAAAGTATATGGTTTTATCAGAACTACATGACTTCTTTTGAGGAGCAGGAATGGGGAGAACAGAGAAAGATAAGTTTTAAAAACAAATGAAAAATAAAATGAATGAATACTAAAAAAAAATTTTATTGTATATTGCAATTGCATTTGGTGACACTGGAACTGAAGAAATTTTACTTTGAGTATAAAAATGGTTTGTAACATTTCCTCTGCTCTTATAGAATTGATTTTTTTTTTGAATGGAAAAAAAGAGACACAAGAAAGAGACACAGTAAGCGTCTTTTTCTATAAAAAGTTTCTCCAACTTTTGACTGGCTTTAAGTTGTTCCCTCTTTCTGCTTCTTACACTTTGCTTAACCTACTGAATAAAAGATTCTTTCTTACTGCTTCTCAAAAAGCAGTTAAATCAGATTGAAAGAAGAGTCATTGTGAGTTAATTAGATTGCACATTAGCTTTTGGGACATGGTTCCAATATAGAACTCTTTATTTGCCTTTTGTATAATAGTGTTTGCCTATAAAGGTGTTGTATTTAAAAAAATATCCAATGTAGTTATGCCGTACATTTCCATGAAAAATATACTTTACAATTAAGATTTTCTGCTAGCATTTCATCTGTGAGAAACATGGACAATCTTCATTGTTTTTTCACAAGAAACTGTACATCGTCTCCAGGATCCAAAAAGTCTATTTATTTATGTATGTGGATAACTAATCTGCATTGGTGAAATGTTTCTTGAATAACATGCATAATGCTATGTCATTGTGTAAGTAAAGACTGTAGCATTCAGTCACTTTTCAGTCCCTATGAACATAAGCAGGCATACAGTATTTTAAGAAACAGTAAGACTGTCTGAGCAAAAAGCCTGCTGGATCTCATACTTTTCCCTCTATTTCCTTTTCTTTCTTTCTTTCTTTTTTTTTTTAAACATAGACCTGCCTGGTTTTATGTATTTCATTTGAAGTTCATGCAGCAGTGGATTAATCATTCAAGGATGGATAGCTAAATAAAGTTATTTCACCTTAAATTGTACATCCCTAAAACTGATCTCGTAAAATGAGTCCTCATATGTTCTTTGACTTTCTTCTTCTGCACCTAGCCTGTACTGTGTTCTATGAGATGATAGCGCAAGAAAAAGGAAAGAAAAAGTTTCTTCTTTCCAATCTTAAGATGTGCTTGGTAACTTGTTTCCTCCCTGTTACTTAAAATTACACCCACTCTTTAAGCTTGCTTTCTAATTATTGAAGGTCATTTCTTTCTAATTTCTTGTCTTCCCTCTCCACTTTTCAGGAATTTTTAAACTTTTACCTTTCCTCCTCTCTGTGTTAAGCTTAGTGAAAATACAAAAGACTCTTGTCCTGGTAGAAAGGGAAATGGTGTAGTGGTGAGTTTGATATGCAGGGTTTTTTTTGAATTAACTTACTAGAAGAAAAATGCCCAACGTAAACCACTAATGTTTCTTTCTTTTAGAACTCTTGTATTATGATTATTTGCCTCTTCTATCAGAAAAATTGTAAATGAAAGGACAGAAATTGTCATTTAATATATAGTTGAGGAAGAAACTGGGGAAATGGTTCTGCTTGATTGCTGACAAGAAAATTGTGCAAGCTACTGCTCCTTCATGAAGAAAATACGTTTAAAGTCCACTCATTTCTTCCATTGTTAAGCCATGAGTAGATTTTAAGCTATTTAAAATTACTGATCCTGAAAAGCCAGTCTACATGAAAGGGGTTCAGAGAGTGCATAGTTGAATGTGGAGGGGACCAGGTGATAGTAGATGAGTTAGACAAATTACCATCACTTTTCATGAGTAATTACTTACAGTCAGAATCCTCTGCTTCATGCAGATAATTAGTAGCTTCAATGTTTTCATCCAGAGAAAGGCATAAAGCTTTATTTTTTTTAATAATTGTGAACTTTCATATTGCAATGACTACTGAAGATTAATATTAAATGTGTCTCTCTTAAATCTGTCTTGGATTTAACTTCCAATGTGACAGTATCTTTTTGCCATTCAGTCTTTAATATATTTATCCTCACAGTATCTCAGTAAGGTTAGGAAGATCTAAGGGTACTTAAAAAAATAAATCCAAAAAAAGAACTTAATCATTTATGGTGGGATGTAGGCACTTGCAACCAAAATTGTGACCCTGAAAAGTTCTGCTCAGCTGTTGCCTCATCTAAAAGACACCTTCCTGACACAGTTAATGGTCTCTTGTCTCAGCCCGAACCCAGAAGTACTACTGTTTTCTCTAAGCTGAGAAAGCATGAAGAAATTATTCTTAGGCTTGAAAGCACTGAACTTCAGACTAGAATTTCAGTTTACAGGTAAAAGGCAGTTCCGTGGAACATTAACAGAATGTTAACAGCATTGTCTTGTTCTTTTGGCCATCCCACAATTTAATGCTTTCCAATTCTTTTTTGGGGCCATCAGTGAAGGAATCTTCTGCATTTGGGATGAAATGATACACTAGGGAATTGTCATTCAGGAATGCTCCAGTGCCAAATTTGGGTCATTAAGATGCAGAGATTATTTGAAAAGAAAAGGTAACACACACAAGAGACTGGTTATGATAAATCTACCTTGCTTGTGCAAATTATTTTTAACAGTACCATGAGGTTCAAGTGCCAGGAAAATACTGTTGGAGATTACCTGGAGAGCTGTGAGGAATGGAGGATGTGAAGAGGAGGTTCTTCATTCAGTGATGTTGTGCTTTTCACTGCTCTTTGTCTTTTGAGGATCCCATTCTTCTTCTCTTGGTTTAGGTGGGAAATGAGAATATATGTCATACTAGAGATAAAACTATTGGTACAAAGCAGAAATACTGACTTAATCAGTACCGTGAGCTAGCCTTTTTCATATGCTAGTTATGCCAATTAATACTGTTACAGAGAAGCAAGACATGATGCACGCATATATTACCAATTGTCGTCCCTGGCAAGATATTCATGTAGCTGTAACAGTCCTGAATTGGTTTCCATGTTATCCTTTCCCCATTACAAAGTATATTGTATTTGGGATACAAAGTGAATTCCTGTGACTCTTGAGTTAGGATTTGTGGAACCTGAATGAGAAGTGAGACCTGGAGCTGTAAAACTTGCACCAAGAATACTTTGCTACAAGGTTGTATAGTGATTTAAACTACAGAGTAATTTAAAGCATAACAAACCCCTAAACAAAATGCAGCTCTTTATAGAATTGTATTCTTATAATGTAGAAGTGTATGTTTTATTTGAGATCTCAAATACATATCTCTGCATCTTGAAAGTGAAGATGAGGCTTCAAAGATTAGAGGGCTGCTCTAATAGCTGCTTTGCATATCTATATATCATATGAACTAGTTTAAATTATTTGAACACAGGTATGCATACAAGTATAACCAACTTTTAGTTTACCGAGCATAACATGCTACTCACTGATTATGGCTTCCAAATGGATCTCCGATCTAAGTAATTTTGCAGGCATGTAAAATGTCTTCTGTGGAAGAAATTAAAGGATAGCAAATTTTGTAAGCAAGGTGAAGTGAAGAACATGATTTGCTAAAATCTTGAATTGCTGAATACATATCTTAATAGCTGAAAGGATACAGAAGTGTCTGAGACCCATGCCACTTTGCAGTGAAAACTAACAAAAGAATCCTCTGTCCCCTCTCCCCCATCACCACTCTGGCTTAACTTATGACCCTTAGAAGGGTTAAGTATTGGCATGAATAAATGTGATCAGGAAATACAGTAAGCAGGACTGTGTCTCTGTGCTTTCAAGGCATGCTGAAAGCAGAACTAGCATCCCAGGTGAGGGAACACAACTCTGAATTTCAGTGTAGTCACTTCAAGATACTCCACAAAGATTAACCTTTCCTTGAAAAGTAGTAGTTAGGTATTACTGTGGCAGCCTTCTTTAGTCTTTTGTCTGCTGTTACTCATTGGTGTTTGCTGTAGCAAGTGAATAAGGAAATAGTTGGGGAAAAGAACCATGTGCTCAGTGTAATAATCAGATCAATATGAGAACCTAAGCTGAATCTGTTCAGGGAAACTCATAATACACAAGTCTACTAAGTAAAGGAAGGCTGTGCACAAGCAGATAATAGACAGTCAAGCCCCGCTAATGCTGGAGTTACCCAGAAGTTTCCATTGTGCTTTGGGTATCAGAAGGGAAGAGGGCAATGAAGAAGAAAAATTTATTGCATAGAATGGAGTAGAATAGATCTCAGTGTGAAGTCCTCTGCAGTAGAGTGGTGACTCTGTGCTGTTATGGCTGCATTGTATGGTATGATACTATGTGGAGATAGTTTAGCTATCTAGGTAAGAGTTGCTTTAACTTGTGAGCAAACAATGGCTCTTTCTCAGGATGCTGCTTAAGTTGCAGGGCTGGCAAGATCCTCAGTAGCATGGGTACTTTTTGTTTGCTTTAATGCACAGTGTGGATGTGCCAAGACTGCATATTTGATTTGAAAAGACAGAAATATGCTGGTCTCTGCTTAACTTGGTTGCTGATATTATACGTCATTTGGATAACATGACAGTCCTTTCATAAAGTCAACTCTTTGAGGTACGAATTTCTGTAGAATATGGCAGACTCACACCTGTGTCCGCTGGACTTGGAAGGTAACTGAATCCAGGAGACAGGTGCTTTCAATCACAGAAGGCAGAGGTGCGGTTAACCTGAAATGCATTGCTCAGCATGTTGAATTTTTTGTTCAGTATTGGCCTACTGAAAGTAAACCAGGTGTACAAGTACGCTTCTGAACAGGGCAACTTCAGAGCTCAGTCTCTGTGTGTCAGTACTTCTCAGTACTTCTGTGTGTTACACCCTTACTACAATTTGTTTCATTTTATATTCCATTTTTCCTTGTTAATTTGCTCCTGCCAGTAGTTAAAACCAGGTAATTTGATCCAGAAATGATATGAATCATCTATGGAGAATTGAAGCGTACAGAAATTTAACATGAAAGAGAGACCTGTCTTGCACCTGTTTTTCTGCACTAGTATACAGTGACCCTAGAGAAGTTAAACATGGAATTCTCTTTAGAAAGAGAAGGCAGAAATTCTGCATGATATTAAGGAGAAAAGAGCCTCAGGGAGGATCTTTCAATCACTGTGAGCTGACAAAATGCTCCAGAGCAGCACAGTCTACTTTTAGCGTCACATTGAAGAATGGAGACACAGTTCAAGGGTGTGCTATTAGTATCGCCAACCCAAACTTCAAGTGTGAATGTGATGGAAAGGACCCTGCTGCAGACAGCTAGCTCAGTTACTGAGTGGTAGTAACTTGAGAATACTAACAAGTCTTTTCTTGGGATCTTATTAAAGGTAAGGCTCAAAAAATTCTTGAGGAAATTGGAATCATTGATTTATTTATCATTATTTTTAAGCTAGAGCACACTGTGTTTTTTTTTTTAATGCAGAAAACCAAAACAAAAGAGAATAACCTGGTGAAGTATAGGCACTGCTGCCATCTTTATTAGTATCCTGTGCCTCACTCAGGTGGTGTTCACAGTTACCTGGGCTGGTATCAGACTTCTGCCTCAAGGACATCTACAGTGCTCATGAGACAGGGCTTTATAGAGCAGACTCGTGCAGCACTCTGCTTCAGAAATGACGTGATTACTGGCCAGAAGAAATCAAAAGGAAGCATTACATTACTTCCCACTGCAAATGTGATCGGGACCAACAAGCTGTAACCAGCACTGACTAAGAAAATTAGCCTTGCCACTATATTTTAAGAGGAAGAAGGATTCTGGGGTAAGATGAAAGATGATTTCTCCTTGGAAGTGGGGGTTGTGTTATTGGAGAGAGGTTGAAGCGCTGAAGTGGGAAACCATGGGATGGTTTTAGCTAACAACTTTTTGAGACATCCATGTGTCATTCCTGAAACTTGCCTTTTCTCTATCTGGAAAGAGAATAAACAAAGAAGATGGTCTCCTACGTAGTTCTCCTCAGAGATGCAGGGAATCTTGGTTCTTTGAGCAGAGTGTAAAAACAAGACAGTTTTGATGTCATATGCAGTAATGAATGCATGATCCTGAATGACTGAGGAGAGCCTCCCCCCAAAGCAACACCATTTGAGTATGACACCCACAGCTTCCATGACTGAAGAGGCTGAGAAATATGCCTTAAGGGAGGAAGACTTGATGCCACCTCAAGGTAGGCATTTATAGACTGTCATGACAAAAAGCCTTATGTGAGAACAAATATATACATCAGCTGATTTTTTTCAGTTTATAAAGCTGTGTATGCTAGGGCTTGCAAAAATGGCAGCAACAATTAGGATCAATATGCAAATGCTATTTAAACTCTTCACAATTATTCTCTACTTCAAGAGAATACAGCTTTCTTCCCCTTTTTTTTTCTTCTCTCCTTTAGCACATTTCAGCCAAAAAACAATGCACACCAAATTGGCTCTGCAGCATCAAAGCTGACAAATCTAAGCTGGGATAAAATAAGGGAAATAGAATTCCTGCAACTGGAGATTTTACAGAGGGCACCTGCCAATTTTTCAGGAGCTAACCAGAGGAATGTTCTTTGAGGAAAGCACCTCAGGAAATCTGAAGTGCTATAAGTGAGTTCTCTGTCATATATAGGCCCCAGGTTAAGTAAAACTAGTAGATAAGAACAGAACTGTAAGCTATGGCTAAAAGGAATCTGAAGGTCAAAGTGGATGACAAAACATGTTCTGGGTGGGGAGGGAACATATTCAGTAATGGGATTTTTGCATTTTTGCTCAGCTGAGGTTCTGAAGATGAAATTCTGTAGGAGAATATAGGGGTAATCTATACATCAGTCTGTAAATCAAACCATGAGAGCCTCTGACATTGCACAAGAAGGTTGTTTGGCCATTGGCTCTCTCTGGATTGCCAGAGGGAGAGACCCATCAGGACCACAGCAACACAACACAAAATTCAGGCTGTTTGCCCCTTTGGATAGAGTCAGTATAGACTTTCTGTTACTCTGGGAACTAACCATGACTCATTGCCTGTATGCTGGGTTGTGTGTTGGACGGCTCATCTTCACCTAAATCTTAGTAAAACACATGTAAGTCATTCAGTGTGTGATGGAAATTGGCATAATGGTGAAGCCGCCAGCCATTTCTTCATGTATACAGCAACCAGGAAGGATGATGTCAGGGAACTGAGTGGCACCCCACAAGAAAGTGCTCTTGGGTGAACAAGCAGTAATTGTCTCTGGAAGAAAACAATATGTGGAGTCACCGCATGACTCCATACATTATTTCCTCTGTGCCCATGGGACCACAGATGAGTCAGCAACAGTTCATGGTTTGTTGTAACTGTAGCTCAGTTGTAGCTGAGAATTGTAACAAAATCAGTATGGATGCTTGGTTCTCATCCAGGGCCAGTGGGGGGTTCTCAACCAACAAAGCCAATGCAGTCTAGTCTATCAGGACATCTGTTGCTTATGAGGAAATGATGTAAACAAAGAACAGCCCTTTCGTCTTGTTTTATCTGTTCATTAACAATGTGATGCCTTATGAACCATAAACATACAGCGCATATTAGTTACTGGTTTTGGTGCTGATTATACTACTGTCAAATATGAAGTAACCTGTTTTAAGATATTTGTATTGTTGTTGGAAGGATAGAGGCCAGGAGTGGGATTGCATCATTGAGGTAACCAGCTATCTTAGGGTATGGTACCACTGATATCTGGTTTTCACTCCATCACACAGCATAATTTAGGATATTTCCCCTTACACTGAAACAGTTGGAAAGTCAAAAAGCCACAGCCATACTGTGTCACAGGGCACAGTGGAAGAGACTGAAGCTATCACCAAAATGGCCTTGCAGGAACAAGGTATTTTTAAAATAAAACTTCCAAAAGATCATGCAGCACTGGAGGGGGATGGTCTGTCCTGCTCTGACCTGGTGACAAAATTTTTTTTGTGAGGTCCTTATCGGGTGATTGATTCAGCCCCCTGTGTACGAGCAAAACTGCCAGCAAGCACTCAGAGGGAGAGGAGAGCTTCCCTCTCATGACTGGTTGCCAACTGTGGCAAATCTCCAGTAGTTTGTAAGAAAATGAGAAAAAAGCCTCATAAGTTATGCATCAAGGAGAAGAAAAGAAATCCTCGTTGGTTCTTCTAGGTGACCAGTTAACTCCCTGAATCATGGAGTTAACACTAGAAGTTTGGAGAGGCAAACAGGAATAAGTCTCCTTTCAAGTCCCATCTTGACCCTCATAGCCAAGCACAAGGGAAGAGCATATACTTTGTTCCATCCTTCTTTCTCTTCCAAATGGACTCCAGCTAGATGAATCGAGTAAACATAGTGTTGGAGAGGGATTATATGTTGTCATTTTGCTAGACGTTTATAGCAGATGGGATTGAATTGCCGCAGAGTGTAAATGTGATGTGGGGCCTACTTCTTCACCTAATTCTTTTGAAAAAATCCTGTATCTGTGGCATTGTTCCTCTTCAGTTATCATTTTGTATCTGAGTCTTTCTGTGGTTTACGTGGTAATTTGAAAGCAAACAGCGTCTTAATCTTTAGAGGGTTAAATGTTACCTTCAGTGTTTGTGTATGAGTCCCTTTGACCCCTGCAAGACTTCTGCACATGCAAGAAGAGGGAGTACAGCCTTGTCTCTGGCAGCCCTCAGGCAGCAGTTCTAATTAATGGAGTCTCTAGGAGGAATTGTTCTGCGTTTCCCAAATACGTAACCAATGAGTTCTTCTATTAGTCCATTCTTCTATTTTAATAGGGGCTTCTAACATTTCCTCTAGACTTTCAGAGGAGAAGTCATACCGAGTGCATTATTCAGTATTTTAGGCTGTGCTTATCATTGCATTATTTCTAATCAAAGCACCTTTTTGATTATTGTGTGTACTCATAAACTACAGACAGCATGCAATATATAGATTTGGCTGCTTTTCCATAGCCACTATGAAAGTAGAAGGAAAAAATTGCTTTTCATTTTGCCTGACAGCCAGTTTTAATTTTATTCATCATTTTATCAGATTATATAACTTTTCTGTTGTCTGCATCTGTCTTTTGACTGCTTTCCCCTCTCTTCCTTTTTTTCCCTCCATTATGTTTATGCTGAAAATATGAAAACAACAATAAAGAAGAGACCAATAATAGCTTCTTGCAGTAAAAGGGCTTATTAAAAGGATATTTTCTGCCTGGGTGAAAAAATTCCTTGAAAATATCATAAATACTTTATAATGCACAGAGCTACACTTTTATTGTCTTCACAAGTCGATTGTCTAGATAAAACATTAAAAAAAAAACCCAAAAACAAAATGCCACATTTAAAAAGAGTAAGTAGGTGAGTTTTCTTCACAGTCCAATTAGGCAGATTCCAGATGAAACATCAAAAAAGGATTAAGTAACCATAGTAAGGATGAAAGCTTTTAAAGACGGAATCTGATGACAAAGTGGATATACTTTCATTTTGTAGAAAAATTGCTAATACTGTAACATCCAGTGGGCTTGGTTTTATTACATGTTTACAAGGCTCTTCATTGTGGTCTCAGCAATATGAAGAGCTCTGCAAGCATGCAATAAAAACTGAGCAGATTTGATGTTAGCACTATTCAGTGGTGTCCCTTGTAGTAGGGAACTTCTGTTTAAATAACCACTGAAGGTTCATGGCACGCTCTCTAACCTTGGATTCTAATGATAAGGAGCAGAAGGAGGATCTTTCTAGTAAAGTTTTTAGATCATGTTTGTTTTCTTTTCTATAAGTACATAAAGTCTTTTATTTAAGATATCCAAGATTTGCTGGTAAGGATGATTCATAACTAAAGTCCGGTTTTCCTTTGGGATTAGGCACCAGTGTTTGTTTTTTGTTTTTCTAGCATAGCAACAGAATTTCATCATTCATTTTGTCATTTAGCAATAGAAGACAACTTCACCAAAGAAGCTCACAGTACAAGTAAAATGGAAGTAAATGGAAGCCATATGTTGTTACTATGATTTCCAAGGTTAAGAAAAAGGTATAGTTCTGACTGCATAATTTTTAATGGAGAGAGAAGTACACTTTGTTATCAATAGCCTTGAGTTTTTAGGGTTTTTTTAAATAGTTATTTATTTTGTTAATGGTAGTTTGAAGAACACATTATGCCCAAAGTGTTCAGAGCAAGGTTGTTGCCTGGCAGTAATCCATTTCTTAACTTATGTACAACTGTGGAGTTATTAATGCTAGTCAGGTTATGTGCAAGGATTCAGGAAAATTCTTTATTCCTCATTGACTCCTGACAGTTATTGTACCTAGGAACTGGGTAACGTGTTCTGAAGTGAGCAATTATGGAAATGTTTACTTCACTGGCTGCATGTAAATGTGTGCAGAGAATGTACCAGAATTTTTCCTTGGGGGTATTTAATTCTCTCCAGGGCAATGAAAATCAAATGATTTCTTTCTTTTTTTTTTTTTTTTCCAAAGCTGGGATGTTTTTTTTAAGTGCTATAATGCAGCTGAATAATGATGAATGCAGTAGACAGAAAAGAAATATAGAGAGAACTACCAGCAGATCTGGAAAACAAATTTTAAGGTGGAA
>NC_088099.1:120437929-120520429 GCF_036370855.1 Dromaius novaehollandiae | reverse complement strand
CTTTGATCAGATTACCTCCCAACAGTCAGCTGTCATTAGAAAATTCCTTTGCTCATTATACCCTCAGAGCTCTGGCCTATGTAGAAAAGGGGTGGCAGGCCTGATACATGGAAGCAATTTCAAGCCTAGGCCTCATATTGTACACTTAATTTATTTTCTGACCTTTTTGATATTTGGAAGATTCTGTACAACTCTCTCTGTGTATGTATATATGTAATATCTCTAGTTTTGTGGGGGCTTTTTTTTTTTTTTTTTTTGTCTCTTGCCAAGTGATATCGTACTTTGTTGGAAAGTGTCTGTTTTCTGCCTGTCCTCGGGTAATGTATAAAACATGGTGCTTCAGGTAGAGATGAAGGGTAAACTGATGTCCCCCTAAATGGCCAGCCTGTGTATGCACCTAACACTTCACTGAGCAATCTGTCAACATGTCAGCAACACATGTTTTATAAAAAGCCTCCAGTGGGAGCAAAGGCTCCTGCCAGGGCTTAGGAAATGCTTTGAATTCAGCAGATTTCTATTGCTGGAGTCCCCCGAGGTTCCTTTTACAATGCCTACATTTCAGAAATTTGAACTTGGGACCCTTAGGGGGTTCTCTCCGAATGCCTGAAAATGTAGAGTTATATTGTTGCGTGTCCCCAAGCGGTCTTTACTAATACCTGAATTCGGAGAAGCTGGAAATTACAGAGCTCCCCAGGGGGAGCTTTATCCACACCAGGAAGAAGAGAATAACTCTGCAGGGAGATTACTTAATGCATTGCTGAAATAAAAGAATTTGAGAGAGATGGGTTGAAGTGGTTTTTTTTTTTCTACTTTTCTGGCCACTCCTTTGGCTTAGCTAAGTCCTTAAAGACAAAGTCAGGGTAAAGAAGCAGCTGGGCTTTTTAAAATAAAATTTTAGATGTGGCTAGTGAAACAGCCAGTTGATGCCTCTGTGTGTGCATGTATGTATGTATACATGCATCTTGAATGTGTCTCTTACATGTAAAATTTCCTTTTGCTTCTGTGTGCATACTCAATTTTCCTTGTGTTCTTCCACCTCAAATTGCCTGAATTTGTACACCCTCTCTGTATCTTTTAGCCTTCAGCAATATTCCTGCTTGTATTTTTCACACCGTCAGTAACTCGACCCTTGTTTCAGCTTGCCTGCCCTCTTGCGAGGCGCCTTCTTCCCAGGCCAGGCTCAGCTCCCTCCCATGCTGAGAGGACGTGGCTGAGCCTTTTCCTGCTCAAGGATTTTGTGCTCCGGTGCTTGCGGATGCGTAACCGGGCTGTCCCTGAACCTGGGTTCAGTCCAAGTGGACCTGGCCGAGCTGGGCCAACCCCTCAAATGCCCTAAATACCCTGAGGAATGCAGCGGACTGTTACAAGCACCCAATAGCTACAGTAGGAGCCGTAATGATCAAACGGTTGTGTTCGTACTGAGCTTCCAAGATAGTAGGAAAATGTGAGCGCCAACTGTGTGCTCTTTATTATCTCCAGTAAGGCACAATCTTTTCCTCGTTGCCTGCTTTCGAGATCTTTCTTTGGCCAGCTTTTGACACCATGTCACCTGACCCTAGCAGGAGGGAGCTGGGGGCCAGGGCTCATGTTTACCCGTGAGCCTCAGGGGACAGAGCAGTACCTTTGAGTCCAGCTTCTTTCAGTTTTGTAGACAAAGCTGCGGCGAACGCTCGCACACAACTCAGCCGGCCAGTGTAAAACAGTTCCAGCTGTGGCCGCTCATGAATTTGGGGGAGGGGGAGGGAAAGTACTGGCTTGTATTTTAGGTGTGGCTGTATGCATAGAGCTTGCTCTAAACATTGCTTTTAACTTTGTTAAAGGAGGGGAAAGGGGTATGAACAGCAAGGGATTCTCAGCTCAGTAAATTATAAATGCATTTTAAAGCCCAAAATACAGTTTCAGGTGGAATTAGCATTTCCCTCTGTGTTTGTGGGGGGGAGTTTTCTAAAAATAACTTTCAATCTTCAGGAATTTTTTTTTCTCTTGCACTTTTAAGTAAAAGAGACAAACTCTACTGGATTTATTTCAGTGCTAAATTTTGTGGGTTGACAAAAGGCACATCTTGCTTTCTGAAAGGCTAGGTTTATTGGTTTGGGTTTTTTTCCCATTTTTCTCCCAAAATCTAGGAGGTGATAGAATTAATTAGGCTAAATGCTGGCATGAAAAGTTTGATAGCGCATGTTTTTAACTAATGCTTTTGCTGATATGGCTACTGGCCTCTGAAGGTTTTATATTTACTATGACAGAATAATTAAGATCAGTGGAAGTTTTTAATCACCCACAAAACAGTGCATATTTGGCAAAGGCTAGGAAGGAGGGTTTAGAGATGCGTTTGTGTTTTGTATCTTTCAGAGATGACAGAACAGAGGAGCTGGGGTTGGCATTCGCCTGCTGCACAACACACATGCAGACCTGTTTAAAAAGAAAACCTAAACTCTTCTTGCCTTCCTAGAGTATAAGAGCCAGTCAGTATTTTTTATCCTTAGGAAAAGTAACGAGTGGAACCTGCTTTTGGTATTTGTGACTGCAAGTCAAGCTGAGCCTCCTGCTATATTTTGGTAACACTTTCACTGGACAGAATGTTTGCCCTGTTCATTACAAAAGTGGTGCCAGCTGCCTGTCTGACAAAGCAAGTGTATTTAGAGTGCCTCACTGTGTGCTTAATGCATTTGAAGAAGGTGTTTTGTATTTTAAGTACTTATAGGCGTCCAGTGAAACATTTGCATCTGGCACCCTTTTTAAAAATAAAAGAGGAGAAAATTTCTCTTCCATGTGGTGCCTTTCATGAAAATGCATCTGTCCTCTTCACTACCCATTATCAAATAGTAAAAGGTTTTGTACTTAGGGATTTTTTTTTAATTTTTTCGTATTTATTTTAGTTGTATTGGTAAGAAATGTGTCTCTCATGAATAATATCAGCAGGAGTTTCCCATTAAATGGTCTTGAGCATGTCATGGACAACTCGATTTAACTTTTAAATTTTCTATTGCCTCCTTAGGAAGGATTCAGATAGTGCATCAGCATAATCTTAAATTTATTTCCTGGGGATGCCAAATCTTTTCCTTTCCCAACCCCCACCCCTGAAAACAAAGTCCTTCTCTTTTTCTGTATAACTTCAGAGGAAAGCCGGCCTGCCAGATGGAGTGCTGCTGCACTGGCTTTCCCCTCTCCGACACTGAAACACATTATTTTTGAAACATATCCTGTCTCCCCTAAGGCTCAAAACTAAAAGACTAGCCTGAACTCTGATCTCTGGCATGGTGGCATGATGCACCGTGCCACTCCTAGCAGGCCAGTGTTGCATTTCCTCCCTTCCAAACCAGTGTAAGGTCATTTCTTATACTTTCTAAGATTTTCGCCCCGGAGGAATGTGTTTAGGATTATTCAGAGGAGTTGAATGCAATTCAGTATTTGCAGTTTGACTCAGTTGCTCTAGGAATATGCAATAGTGCAACCCTGTATTCTTAACCAGAATGACTGTTCAGAAGCCAGCAAAAGGTTTCCACTGGAGAGTGATTGCTTACATAGCAATGCATTGCTTCTGTAGTAGCAGGCAATGTCATTTTTCTTGTCTGCTACCAAAGAACAAAAAAGTTCAACTGCAGCAGGATGGAAAACCAATGCACAGGGTATGGAAACTATTTTTCAGCTGTTAGCACCCCAGGCCACTTAATAACCACTAATTAGGTTTTATTTCTTTTTGGTACTTGTTTCTTTTTTTATTTTTCTATCACTGCACACTTATTCTATCATAACCATGTGCTTGATTTGATGTCTACTTCTGGACTCATAGTAGGTACTCTGAGGAGCAAAATTAAATCATTCTTTGCTATTTAGCTGTTTGAATATGCTATCAAGAAGACAACCATGTTTGCTGCCTCACAGTGGTTGTGAAATGTGTATACTGCTTTCTTTGTCAGCAATGTAAATTTTGATTGGAGAAAGAGAAAAAGAAATTGTGTTTAAATGAAGACTGGGTTTTGTTTGTATAGTGTGCTGCCAGGCCGTAGTAGTATTTCTTTTCTCAGTGAAGTCTGCGTATTGTATGAACAGCTAAGCACTCAGCAGCCTCATCATGGAACAGTTTCATAAGGGATCATCTCACACATGTTTTAGAGCCCTCTCTATCTCATCAACCAGTAGCATCTCTGGATATTGATGATTTCCAGTGTAAAAGGAATCAATATATAGTATAATACAGAAACTTTTAAACTGTACAGTTAAATAGAAAGACAAGGTCAGTGGGCAGAGTGCTGCTAATCTCCTATATGTTTTACGTGGTGTACATAGGTGTAGTCCATTCATTTGTAGAGTATTTGCTAGGCTGCTAAAATCATGATCTTTCTAGTGATAGAAAAGTGTCAACAAACAGGGGCAGATCCAGAACCCTCACTCATTTTCCTGGGCCCTTTATAAGTCAAACTCTCATGTAAGTTGGATGTGTTTGTGTGATGAAAATTGCTTGGATTTGATCTACAGAGAGGAGCATTTTCCGTGGAAGTTCTGCTTTTATTATGCAGAAGTGGGATTTATTTCAGCTGCATTTCACCAGTCGTAAGAGTTCGGGAGAAAGCCTGGAGGTTCCATTTCCTGGAAAGTGAAACAAAAGGCAGCTGAGCCAACTCCTTTGTTATCCAGACTCCCAGAGATGGGCTGTGCATGGGTCAAAGAAAAAAGATTGGCTTTGACCTCTGCAATATGGCAGCACCTCAGAAGGATACTTCGGCAAGTGCCTGCCTTCAAGTATATTAATAGTCCTCTAGACTTCCTCTGTTATGGCATTTCTCTTTGTCACAGTGAGGGGCGAATATGAGTATATCTGAAAAATAGGTTTGTGATATCCTCCTATTTTAGTTTAGATGTTAGTATGAGTAGCATTCTGGTCAGGGGCACAGGCTGTATTTTCAAGTTAGAGAGTCATGCTCTGTCTGGTTCTTCATCCCTTTTTTCTCCATTTCCCCTAGTGTTATCACCTTAAACTAGAATATGTATAGTTTTGAGGAGTGCCTTCTAAAGCTATCAGTAATCTCTTGTTAGCTACCCACCACAGAGAGCAGCTAATGTGTGCACACATAGCGCACCTTACCCAGTGATGAAAGTGCAGAGTGGGTGTGCCTTTTTTCACTTGTATGCACGTTACTTGTGTATCACCAACAAACTGGTCTGTGCTTATGGTTTCCTGTGTTTTCATTTGTTACAGCTGAATGGTCTGGTGTTTGATATGGCAGGAACATGGAGTAAAGCTTTTCCCACACTTGGGTTATTCAACTGAGAGACTGTCCTGCCCTTTTTTCTATGGTGTGGATTCTCTAGGATCTAATAAGGTGCATCTAGAAGTGCTGCAGTTTTACCTCAATGATCGCACTATGAGAGTAATTCTATTCTACCTGGCTGTATATTTGCACAGAATTTATAGGAACTTACTTAATAGCATGAAGTCCTTTTCTTCTCTGCCACATTTAGGTTCAGTTAACCAGTGGATCCAAAAATTATGAAGTGGGGTATTCGCAGGCAGATATACTGTTTGGTAGCATATGCTTCATTTCTTTGGGAAATCAGACTGAGGAGATGCTAATTTTAACTTCTTAATTAATTAATTTCCTGCCTCCTCTGAAGCAGAAGTGGTCTTGATCCAGAGCTGAGCTCCAGATATTCCCTCAGGTCCAGCCCCTCACTTTACACCATTGTCCTTTAGATCCCCAAAATGCAACGTGATCTGTCAGGCTGAAGAGCTCTGGATGGGAATCCCAGCAAAGGCCATCAGTGCCGCTTCTTAATCAGCTGGAGAAGTCACTGCTCAATGATGTGAGGCACCCTTTGCCCTCTCCCTCGAGTGCAGAGTCCAGCTGGGGATCTCTCATGCAGCAGGGCCTAGTGTTAGGCAAAAGCTAACATTTGTTATCCGCGGTATAGAGGAAATGCTGGATGTTGTCTGACACTACCTACCTTGAGGCCTGTATTTTGATCCCTGTGTCTCCCTTTTTAAAATGGTAAGTCTGTCTACTTACAAAGAAATTTTACTTTACCATAATATGGGCTGCTGCTGCTGCTTTTTCTCCTTTTTTTTCTTAAACGTGGTATCATGTCTCTAATTCGAGTATTGTGTCACAGTGGTGTGTGACATTACAGTGTAAAATATAAAGCTATAAAAGTCTGTAATTTATAAGACTATATTAGGTGCTTACTGTATGTATTATGGCCTTGTAATTCACCATTGCCTATCATTTATTCTATATATAATTCCACTGAGAGTTCTGGTGACATTATAAAGCACAGAAGTGTAGCTCAAGTAGCTTGTCATCAGAACCCCAAGACAGAATTTCCTTCTATTGCATTATATAATGTTTTTATTATTATCCATAATGCAAGAATGGAAAATTTCTGCTTTAAACAATTCTAGTTTATGATCCAGGAATGTTATTCATATACATCAAAAATTTTCAGAGTGGGAAATGACATCGTAAGCACTCATCATATTTGCTTTTGTTGTGGACGACTTTGTATACGGTTGTAGTATCACATCTTTGTCTAACAAGGTCAAGATGTCAAGAAAAAGGTTTCCACAGCTTTCCTTTATGTAAGACTTTGCTAACTGCAAGTGAAGAAGAAGCTAATTCAGTTGTTCCTGAACAAATTCCAAATCATCCTAGTTGGGATTCGTCAAATATACTTAAGGTCTTCCTTATGTTTAAAAACTGAGTAACAGTATTTTACATTAACTGTCCAAAATGCTCTGGAGTTGCTATTGTGTGTCATAGTGTTTTGGAAAACATATGGAGTATCAGAATCCGTTTTTAGAAATGTTCTTCACTTTGGCAATTTAATAAAATAGCAACAGATTGTATAATAACTATATAATATAATATATATTATATATAATATCTATAATTTAAAATCAGGAGCTCTCTTTCTAAGGAAACAAGGCAGCAAAACTTCACTTGCAGCTGAAAAATTATTTGCAGTGGGGTTTGAGATGAGCTCACTGCCTGCCTCACCAGGTTCGTCTGATGTCTGTGCAACAGTTTTGTTACCTTCTTCATCAAGTGTGTTGAAAGCAGAGCCCTGTTGCAGTTTCAACAGGAAGCATCCTCATCATGGCTGAGTCTCTCTCCTTTGCCGTGTGGGTGTGCAGTGGCATCTCCTAGTCACGCTGCTGCTGCTTTGATATGTAACTTCTGTGAGCTGCCTTAGGATCTGTGCCTTTTTTCACTGAATCACCAAGAGGGTTGTCTAAGTGAGGGACTGGAAGCATCAAATCCTGGATTTGGTCAACAGCAGGTCATTTAAGGGGAATCTCTTTTGACTTTGATGCAGTGCATCTGGACAATTTGCAGCAGAAGCAGTTTGGTGGTGGGAAATGGTGGGTGCGGGAGGGTGGGTCTGAGAGACTTGTGATTCAGCGCTCGGTGCCACATACGAAATTCTTAAGGTGTCTCATTGTTGCATGTGCAACTTCTTTATTCAAACATAGCACTGAAACAGGTATGTTTTTAAAATAGGAAAAATGTTTGTGAAAAGTTGCTGGGATTTTTTTGGAGGACTTAGATGAAAGGATATAGTTAAACCTAAACCAAACATTTTCACAAATGTTTTTTCTTGCATCACAGTGGGACAGCTGTTTGCAGGGATGAATGGATCAGACTTATGGTACAGTTACAACCATTTTAATAAAAAAAGGAGGAGGAAGACAAGGATTGAGTCTGCAAGCTGAGTGATTTCTCTTTAAATCACGTTGTAATTTCTTTTTTGGCTAGTAAGTGACTTGAAAGTATTGGAAGATAAACAGCCTGAGCTGGAGCCCTGGACTTCTGCCATGTGCTGGGCTCCCAATTAAGGGATGAAATTGCAAGATACTGTTCAATTTCACTGCAACAGTGGCTGGGTTTTGTGGGTCAGTAAAACAAATGGAAGGGTTTTTTCTCTCCTGGTCAGGTACTTCACAGGTACTGTGCATAGTTACCCCTGTTAGCAGTGGTGGTGGGAATAGGCCCCTGGCTGAAAAGAAAATGGTTGTGGATGTTTAAGTTTCTATGGATCTTCTTAGCTGAATGATTCACCCTTTTTTTTACACTCATGTTGGCGTTCAGCAGTGACTTAAAATCATAAATGCAAGAATATGGATTTTGATGGAGGGCTGAAACTTTTAAATGACTTACAGAAAGCCCCAGCATAGAAAAAAACTTCAATTACTTTCTTTGTGTGTTGTTAACGGTGCCTCTTGTATGCTTTTTAGCATTAATTTACTTGCTTGTGTTGTTTTATTTTTGCCATGGTGCTATTGTATTTGTAGTGGTACATTACTTACTGACTCAAATACTATCATTTTCTAAACTACAGAGGTAAGGAAATATATTTTCTTTTTGTACAGTTTTCAAAATAAATGGAAAAGGAGGTAGTGTCAACACAAAAATGGTTTTCATAGCTCCATCCTATGTTGTAACAAAATTTTAGAAGGTAGAGAAAACTTCTGTTCCATTAATTTTAATGATAGCTTATCTTAATGCAAGAAAACCTTATGAAAAAGAAATAATTCATATATTTTCTTTGAAACTTAAACTCTTACTGCTGTGCTCACTCAGCACTCGGATCGTTCTGTTTTTTTGTTTTTTTTATGCACGTCGTTTGCTGCTGTGGCAATCTCTTGTGGCGTCATACACTGAGCATTTACTTTAGCTGGGAAGCAATGCCAGTGAACTGCGAGTGGCACTGAGTGGCACAGGTATAAATGGTAACATTTGGTCTTCGGCTGTCTGGAAATTTTCAGGATGATGTCCAGAATCTATCAAAGTAAATAGATTTGTCAGAGATTGTTCATGGAATCATGATTTCACTCCCTATCAGGTACAAACCAAGTAAAGAGATATCATATCACAGCTGCCTCTAAGTAGAGAAGTTTCCAAAAATGTGGGAAATATAACTAGCTTTTGACAGAGTTCCCTCCCCCACCCAATTTAAGAACTTTAAGTTTTAATTTTTCACAAACATCATCCAAGAAGCTTCATACTTCGTAGTGAGTTAAAATCCTATGCCCAGACAGATGCCATGATAATCACATCTACTTGATGTACAAATTTGAAATAGAAGAGCAATACTTAATTAAAACCTTTAACTAGCTATTAGAAGAGGCACTGTATGTTAAAACATAGGAAGTGGATGAAAGGCATTTTTTGTGCCAACAGTTCTTCACCCTGTTTGTTCAATTCATAAACATAACATTTACGGGAATTATGCAGGTAGAATGGACCCTTAAGTGCTCACCTCTCAAAACAACTAATTCTTCCCTTCCCTTCTCTCTCTCTCTGTCTCTCATAGATGTCTACGAATGGCTTTAAAGTGATATTTTACATTACTTAAAAATTATGTGAGTGTTTGTTGCTGTTGTGTAGGAAGGAAATAAATCATGGGCTTTTGTTGGATTTTAAATTCGTCCCAGGAGTGAAGAGCTAATATCAAGACCTTTACAACTGGGATTAATTTCATGTATCTCTCAGGAGTCCATTGGGTATTATCTTTATACGTTATAAAAATGTGTTTTGATATGCTTTAAATTAGTATTTTTTTCATGTCTATGGAGCAGAGGAAGAGATACTGTGTGTGCGTGTGTGTGTGTGTGTGTGTGTGTGTGTGTGTGTGTGTGTGTGCGCGTGTGTGTTGGATGGAGTGATTGACATGGGTGGAGAGCTGCTGCTTCCAGTGTAATTAAGTGTGTTGCTGTACAGTGTTGTTCCTGAGCATTACAAAGATTAAAGTACAGACTCCACAAGCAGGTGCGATATAGCGGAGGAAATTCACCCCACTCCAAACACGTATCTACTCTTATTTTATCCTCTCCAAAGGACGATTTCTACTAGGAGCCTATGGCTTAATGCCAGCCCTCGCACATCTCTACCATTCAGCAGCAGTTTCTCTGGACATCCTTTAGGAGATGCTGTCAACTCATCACCTTTCTTTCATTCTACTCCCTCTGCCTTCATGGATCAGCGCGTGTTTGCGGTGCGTGTCGAGGAGGAGAGCAGAGTGGCAGAAGGGGGGCTTGTAGGGGCTTAGCTTCCCAGCCTCGCGACATGGGTGCGCTTCAGTCACCCAAGCCCATGAGCTTCACATGTTGCTGTGACCCTTCACCTTTGTAGTGAGCACGAGGAACTGGCTAGCAGCAAACCTGGCTTGATTATTTTTTGAGTAATTTCTTTTTTAAAAGATAAGATTGAGGAGGAAAAGAGGTTGGGATAGATAATGGGGATAAGTGAGCCTTGGAAATACTTTGTGATATTTCAGAGAGACCGCAGCTATGTTTATGTTTGTGTACATGTGTGCCATGGCATGTGTGAATTAGCACTGAAGGAGCAGTTGCTAAATGGTTGATCAGCCAAATAGCTTAAATATTTACTGAGGTTGTCTTGTCTCCCTCTGCCTGGTCATAAGTTTTAATCTGCCTGTGCTGGTTGTCTCATTAATTTAAGAGGATAGACTTTAGTGCAGTGCTTTTGTGGTTGCCCTGATTGCAAAATACCTCTTAGGCCAGAGGAAGAAAAAGGTAAATAATATCTTTATAAGTGTGTATTCCCTGTAATCTTTTAAATAATGCATGTGTGCGAGGAAACCTGAAAAGTGTGCTCTCCAAAAAATTTCACTTAAAGGACAGAAGGAATCTTTCTAATGTCCATCCTGTTTGTGCTAATTAGTGCATTCACATCGTGCACAAATGGAATTAAACACAATTCTCACAGTCCAAAAGAGTAAAGGAAACCTCAAATGTAGTGAAACCACAATTTGCTGTTGAGGCCATAAAATAGAAGAGCTATCGTTTGATTGCTTTCTCAATGGCATTGAAGGGATAGGGCTATGATGAATGGCTTGTGATGTTTATGGATCTACTCATCACAAACTCAGAATTGTTCAAGAGGTAGTTGGAGAAAGTTGCTTTTTAAATCCTAATGACTACTGTAACAACTGTGGGCCAGAGGTTTGAGTACTGATAATGTCTGCTTTAACCCCAGGGCTTGTTTCACCCATGCAAGGACCTCCTGGGGTTTGTATGTTGGATGAACAGATTTTTACCTGCAGATTGTACATGCTTGAAAGTATGAAACTATGGATGACCTTAGTCATTGCGGAAGTCCACAAAGCAGTGCTAATAAAACACTTGAAATATTATTTGAATTTTTTCTCAAGTTTTCGATTTTTGTGCAGGAGGGAAGGGAAGAGAGTAAGGCTACTTTTCCAACTTTGTCAACCAGGAGGTTTAACTACATGAGACACCAATATGACATGCTGTTGCTGGTTAATTATTAGGATGATCTGAGTGTCTAACGAGAGTGCTGGACCTCCAGTGGCTTTCAAACATATCCCCAAATGCTTGGGCTTTTCACGCCTAGCTTTGTCTCTTTCAACTGAACCTGATTGGATTGGCCACCTCCTTGATCGTGGATAAAAAATTGAGCTGTGATGCTATACCTTGTGATGTCCACACTAATTTTTCCCCATTCCTTTCTTACGTGCTTACTGGATTGGGCTGAACCCTTCTAGGATCTGTTGGTATGGCTCACGTGCCCAATTGCAGACAGGAGTCAGACCAGACGGTGTGTCTGTTTCTGATGTGTTCTCTGTTCTATAAAAAACTCTGCATACATTTTATGAGCTTTGCTCCGATGTCATTTTGGGGCTCTCACAGGGCATGCCTGGCTTGTTTAAGGAGGAGGATGCAGTGACAGCCCCAGCTAACCCAAGGCAATCTGGTCATGTCAGGGTGGCACTGGGCCAAGCTAATGATAGGCAGGGCTTTTATTAGCTTTGGGCAGGTTGTACTAACAGAGCTACACCGCTTCTGGAAATTAAGCTAACAGCACTGCACAGTGTGGCCATACCATCTTGGGTCAGAGCTGGATTAAGGGGCATCTTCACCCTCCTCCAGTGCATATTGTAGATGTGCTGTGAGCGTCTACACATTGCCACGTGAAGGTCCTTTCTTGACGAACTCATCTTCTAGCAATATTGAAGTTTTCAGGCTGGGCCAACATGCCCATGTACCATGTGATGAAGAAGTGACACAGCTCCGAGGGTGAGGGACTTGTAGTTTATTCTGAAGGCCTTCCTTAGCTGGCTCTCACACAGCATATGCAACAGGAGCAGTGTCTGTTATGAGGCCTCTTGTGGCTAAAATGATAGAATGCAGCATTTGGCATTTTACTTCGTGGGTAAATCACAGCTGTGTGCCTCATCTTCCTCATTTGTAAAATGGGGTTAATGATGCTGTCCTTCTTGTTAAAAAGCTTTTGGTATGTGCTGTTGAAAATACACTCTAAATGTTATTAAGCTAGGTACAAGCAAGCTAGATTTTATTATTGCTATTACTTTCCCAAACATGGGTTTTCATTGGAATTTTTATCTCATACTTGATTCAGGTAAGTACTGAAATAATATTTGTATGATAAGAACAGTAAAAGAAGAAAGAGCTGTAATTCTGACATGTTAGAAAGTGGCTAAATCAAGGTTTACCTCCTTGGGAATTTAAGCAGCTGAATTATAAGCTCCTTAATATGCAGTTCATAATATAAACTCTTGGAGATCATTCAGTACAGAAGAACATTCTGGGAGTTTCTGTCTCTGCTATGTAATCTAGGAGATAGTAAAGTGTGTTGGGCAAAGCAGCATATTCAGAGGATTGGGATAACCTCAGGACTCATATGAGGCTGATGAAAGTGAGAGAAGATTGTTCTCGAAAGTCCAAATTGAGCTTCTTAGTCAAGTTTGTAGGAGTGCCTTCGTCAGCTGCCACTTTATGCTGCAGCTATCCCTCTTCCCAAACTCTGTGAGCTGCTAGCAGAGAATATACTCAAGCACTGTGCTGAAGCGTTTGCCAAAGAGAGTCCTAAAGAATGTCCTATTTGGTCTAGATCTTAGGTCTGAGAAGAGGACCAGCTTCCTGATTTGAAATCTTCTCAGCCTGGGCTGAGAAGGTGGAGAGGGCAGGCTCTAGATCAAAAAGTTGTCTGCCACATGGTACTGTACAAGGCTGGCAGGCAACATCATTACTTTTTCAAGTTTTCAGAGGTATTTTTATTGAAAGTTTTGAGAAAAAGATTACAAAAGCATGAAATGCCAACAAAAAACAAGTACATTAGTGCTTGTGTGTTATAACAATTAGGTAGATGCATGCACTCCCTTTTGTATTCTGTATGTGCTGAAGATTGCCTTCATGGAAGGTGAGGTCAGTTGAGTTTCTTTTTTCCTTATGTCCAAAAACAGTATTCTTTTTCTCCTTGAGAGCTAATAGCAGTTTTGCATTTCGACTGCCATTAAAAAAAAAAAAAGAATTAGCCAGCATACTCAAATTAACAAAGCCCAATAATTTGCTACTCTTAAACCTGCCAAAAGAGCTCTTCCATGGTTGACTGGGTGGCTCAGGAGGTTATTGAGGGAAGATACTTCTTCTCTTAGTCACCTGTTTAAATCTTTTCCAAGCAAAATAATAATATTCATTATGCAATCGCATATGTGCGTGTCCCCGTTAAATGAGTTGTGCTCTCTTCAGATCTTAAGGGACGAGAGAATATCAAGCAGACATTTTCAAAGTGACCTTTATCTCCTTTCCCTGAGTGACCTACCACCCAATGACTGCTTGCATTTGTTAGTTCAAACAACTTTCCTCATAGGAAGTAAGACTCAAAAGTCTGCATTTCCCAGCCTTATTGATAGGGGTGGATGTTTTTATTCATACAGAAAGTGTTGTCTTTTTAAGGCAGCTTAACTGCTCTATACTTAAGTTCCTTCAGAACTATTAATTATATTCCAAATGCACAATGAGTATTCCTTTTATTTCTTTTTTTTTTTTGGGGGGGGGGGCTTTTGTGTTTAAACTTTTCCCCTAAAACAACATTTTTGATATCCTGTTGCCTGACAGCTTCATGGTTCAAATACCTGAAAGAAGTAGGACACGACTGAAGTTGGGGAACAATGGAACTGGAAGGGTCCACAAGAAATTATCCTGCCATGGTGCTGGATCATGCATGCCTAGACAGTCTATTCTAGTCATTTTTTGACCTGATCTTGGAAACTTCCAAGGGTTCCAGAACTTGCTGAGGAAACTAGCTCCTGTGTTTAATTATCCTGAAATCTAGACTGTATCTGAGCTGAGACTACACTTCAGCAAAAAAATAGATTACTTATTTTTTTTCCACTCAGAAAGTTCATCCTCTTTGTTTTTGACACAGCATCTATGTATTCGAACTGCCTCTTTCCCCTCTTGATCTTCTTTTTTTCTGCCTCCATAGATTAGAATCTTTCAGCTTTTCTTGATTTCTCTTGCTTGGTAAACCTCTTTCCATTTTTTTATTTTGTTTTGTTTTCTTCTTCAATTAAGTATCTACCCAATCCACCTTGTGATGAATACTGATGCGAACAAATCTTTTAGTGCCTTGTAGTGTTATTCTCTGTAATTATGCCTGTGACAACCTGATAGTTCATGGATTCCAATGATTTTTTACAGATAAATCTTTTCTTCTAAATTGAAGATCTTTTACCATTCACAGCTTATGCTCCTCCTTTTGCCTTTGCTTGGGATGGTACCCATTTGGCCAAAATGACCCAAACCCGTGTCATTGAACCATGATGCTTTCTTTCTCTCTCTTGTTCTGCTTCCTCTTCTGCTATAAAATATGCATGTGTTTTGTGACAATGTTATCATAGATTATACATTGTAATAGCTCTGTAGGTGATAACATTTATCACCATATGAAAATACAACTGTAGTATTTTGTGTTTAAAAAGGTGAGAAACAGTGGGGGTCAGTAGTTATATGTATTTTCAGAAGCTTATTTCAGAAAAGCTTAGGCAACTAAAATTTTTCTAATGCGATAAAAACAACTTCAGCCTATTTTTAATGAAGAAAGAGCAGAGCTAATTTCTTAGATTTGACCAGTTTGGTGTTTATCAAGGCCAGTATGAATTGCAAGGAAGTGTAGCTCATAATTCCTGCATAATTGTCTCATTTGATAAAGGAAATACATGGTGAGCAATACAAATAGAATGTACTGGTTTCTTATTTTTAGGGACAGAAAAGCAGAATAATTGAAATGGAACTAACTTTGCTCATTTTAATATCACCAAATTCAGGAACTGAGCAGAAACTAGAATTTAAGTAGTAGGTATATAATTAATACATTTATGTTTGTGCTGCAGGTGCATATAATTTTGTATACAACTAAGCAGAAATATTAAAACTCTTTTTCCCTTTTTCCTTTTTGTGTGCACATACAAAGCATTAAATTTAAGGAGCCATACTCCGTTAACTGCTACGATTCACAATTGTTTCTAGAACACTGAAAGTAGCTCTTGCAATGATAATTGTAATATGTAAAGTAATAGCAAACAGGTTCACGTTTACTATAATGATTAGATAACTAGGGAAAAACAACCATTATGTGTTCCTGGACCACAGTGGAGGTAGAAAGCAAGAAAAGTATGTGGTATGACTGCATACTATTAAAAATGTAACACTTTATATTTACTTTGCACTTAAAAATTTGAATGATCTGGCTAACAGAAACAGACAATCTAATACAAATGGTTTGGAATACATTAAAATCGTATACAAGACAAATCGCTATTTTATAATCATTCAGCAATGTAGTAAATTTCCACTGCAGGTTTGATTCATAACAAATTTGCATAACATTTATGTGGGGTTTTCATTGTGCTAATACAGTTCTTTCAGCCACTTTTTATGTGTGCTACCACTCCATTATGTACCTTTGGGAGGTACTTTAAAAAAAGAGAGAGTGGGGGATGGGAATTAGACAGAGCTGTAAGATGAAGGTCTGTAATCAGAGAAAGGAAAAGCTAGGAAAAACAGATAGAAAAGTGTATATAACTGTTAAAATTGAGTGAGAGGAGGAGAAAAATATGTATTCTGGGCTCCCCCATGGATTCTATTATATAATATTTACCCCACCACTTAGGAGGGTGTGAAGAGAAAGATGGGTGTCAAAAGTGCATAGACCAAAGAAGCTTCCATCTACAGCCATGCTAAAAGAAGATGCTTGTTAATATGCCTTGGTCTGCATATGCATTATATTCTTCCCTAAATATTCTAGAGACAAATGACTATTTACACTGTATGTTTTATCTTTTAATATTGTAGTTTGTAATTCTCCTAATTTCTTTCTGTTCTAAAGCCAAATTTGGAAAAAGAAGGGTGAATTTGCCTTGAGGAGAAAATAGGAAATACAGAGGAGTATATGTGGAAAGAAGAGGCATTAAAGAGTAGGTGGAACAGATCCATTTGAGAGAGGTCTGATTTGGCATTCCTACTGTACCACCATTTTATTGCTGCTGTGGGAAGACGGTAGTTAAAAGTTCATTGAATAAGAATCTGTTTAAATCCCACCTGTGAAATGTCTCTGGGGAAAAGAGGTATTTACCAGTGTGCTTAGATCTGCTTTCCAATAACTTCTAGACTTCCACTTGTGACCCACCCACCTCCTTAGTCTTCATCTCTTTTCTGTATTCATCTTTTGTTACTGTAGCATCCACACAAATCAGACAAACAATAAATGCATTGACCTGTATACAGAAGATCATAAACACAGATCTCATGCTGTTTTATTATCAGCAGCATTACTTAAAATCAGTTTTTTATCTTCAGATAGCTTGTATAAATATTTATTACTTTCAGTATTTTCATCTTGAATTTTAATAATCTAACACAAAACTTAAAAGCTAAGAAGTAAGCTAACTGACCTGGCCAGTGTACTAGTCAATGCATTCATGTACTCGTTTCAAAAAGGAGGATGATAACAGAGTTGTGTATCTGTGTAGCTCTTATGTGGCATGAGTGTACAAGATGTATTTGTTCCTTTATTTAAAAGAATTTAGGAGTTTTTTTGGAGGACAGTAGCAGAATTTCTATTCTCAATCACAAGGTGCAAGTTTTAATAATCTTTTTCTAGGTATACTGTAATGCCAAAATTATCCCTTGCAGGCAGCTCCACTTCCTGTAGTTTATTCTCAGGCTGCTCAGGTGTCCTGGTAGCTATGCAGAATACACATTTTGATGGCTCACTGGAGAGTCAGGAGTCCTTTTGCCAAAGAAAATTACAAAGTTATGTCTGAGTTAGTTAAATATAAGCTTTTTCAGTGTCCTGAATGGAGAGGATTGGCTTGTGATCCTGTCCTGCAGTGGCTCTGCTTTGTGTCTTCTGTAGTTGGGAAAGAGGAAGCACATTTCTCAAAACAACAAGGTCAACACCTATGCAGTTCAGGTTCTGGACATTGCAAGGGTTAAAAAATAAATCAGAGGCATGCATAAGATATAGCATTTGGGAACTCTCGTTTCTCCTTTCTAAACATGAAGATTGCAATCATCTGTGTAATCCAGGGTTTGATAAGAAGCACATAGTAGGACACGTCTTTGGATTGGATCCGGCAGTTTGATTTTGGGGACAATATATGTAAATGCGGTGCAGTGATAATGATGTGAATGTCAGACTTACTCTAGATGGAGAAACCTGAGAGTATAGGGAAGGAAATGTATTTATTCATTTGTGTAGGGAAAAGAACTCTAGTGAGCTTCATGACAGTGAAGTAAACAGAGCCATAACAACCTCCTCTGTTATTGCTTTGAACTTGTTTTATAGGATGGTGTATAGACACCAGAAATAGGTATGCTTTATCCTGTGTGTATTCTGAGCAAATATGTAGAGTGGCTTGCTCAAGTAATTTTAAAGAAGTAAATTCCATGTCTGAGAGAAATGAAAACACCCTCACTGATCAGCAGTGCAGCCAGCTCTAGTTGGTTGTATATGGTCACACCAGCTATCCTTGTTCTACCTGGATAGTCTGCTGCTTTCTGAGAGATAATGACCAGACTGCCTGCTCCCTGGTTTTGGCAGACATAACTGAAAAAGTAGATATTCTGGAGAGAGTGAAAGACAGGAAATAAAATTGAAATGGTGTAATTTCAGGTGGGATTGAGTTCCCCTAACTTTGGAGCCAAACCCTTCCAGAACACAATTTTGCCCATCCTAAAAGAACAGAGATGTAGTGCCCCATGGAGTGCCTCTACCTGTTTCTGTTGACTGTACCAGGAGCCTAGACAATTTGCTTAGCTTTGGCACTTAACTTTTCCGTGGCTATGGTTAGCCACATTCAATTTTACCCTATCAATCCAGATATTCTGTGGGCCTTTTGTGGAAGTGCTTTACAGGCACATTTAATCTATCAGTGTTCTAGTTAAGAGGGAAAGCGTTATAGTCCATGTTGTACAGAGATTTGCAATAAGTCTGTGCTTGAGCAAGGAACTGAGCTCAGGCCTCTTGTGTTTCACTCACAGCGTTACTATCAGGTGGAGAAACAAATGGCCTAAGCTGGGCAGCACCCAGAGTCAGGGTTTTTTTTGCCCAGACAGGTTGTGAGTCTCCATACTTGGAGATATTCAGAAAGTGGTCCTTTAAGCTTTACATGTAATTGAAATGGCTAAAATGTATGCCACTTTTCTCAACATTTTAAAAATAGAAGACAATGGGTAGCAGTGCTTGACTGTTTGTCTTTTCTGCATCCTATAGCGTAAAAAAATCAATGGCATTGCTCTGCACATTGTCATTTCCCTGGCCTTGTCTCACCTAGAGGACCACAGTTTAATAACTATATACAAAATGGTTTTGTAGCCAAAATGAAAAAGCTAAATGGCACAGGTCATGAGTTACATCACAAATTTGTGATTTGAATTTAAAATGTCCCTTTAACATTTCCTGCTTCTTTAGTGTTCTGCATATAGTGAGGTGCTTTTCTGTACTGTGATTGTTGACTCTGTCATATGAGAAGTAAATCAGGAGAGTGTGCCTGTTTTTCTCTGGACACGTAAAATACTTCTAATCATTCCATTCCTCCAACCCATAAAAATCCGTGTTTTTTATAAGACTGTTCTTATAATATGACTCATTAGAGAAGGTTTCGTTGTCCACTGTCTTAAAACTGTGCACACCTGAAGCTGCTCTATCATCATAAATAAAGTAGGTAATGATGATGAGGCTGAGGTCAATTAGCATTTTTAGCTGATATCAGAGTTGTAAATATATTTTCTTGACGGTGCTAAATGACTGTAATAATCAGTTTACTCTTGATGTTAACATTGCTAACCATTACTGAATTCTTCTTAAGTGAAAGGTGCTAGAGACTTGGTGGTCCATGCTGTAAATGAAAGTGAATGGTTGAGAACAAAATGAGCAAAAGTGATGCTGTGTCAGATAAGACTTGTCAGATTGCTAGCCTATAATAAATGGTTCAAGAAAATGTTTCTGATATTCAGTAGTAGCAGTAGCGCATTTTAATGACACCGTTTTCATATTCTTTATTCTAAGTTTTTGCAACTGTAATTTTTAAATAGATTTTTCAACAGATCTCAATGTAGTAGGATTTTTCTTATTTTGTACTTTCTACCCTGATTTGGGTTTTGGGGTTTTTGTTGTTGTTGTTGTTGTTTTTTGCAATCGAAACCTGTGTGCTTTTTCGTTTAGAGGAAAAACTAGACTGAAGAATGAATGATATATAGTTTATTGATTTTTGAATAAATACAGAAAAATTATGCAATAAATGCATAATTTCTATGAATTAGAACTTTAAATTATAAACAAAATGCTAATTTGTAGACATCTGTAGTTGTGAAGCAGAAAGAAAAACAGAAATGTGCAGGAAAAGTAGGTATTTGCAGAAGCTAATGAAGTTAATTGGTCTCATTTGGCTACAGTATTTTCCCAAACCCCCGAAGACTGGGCTTTTTTATTCTTTAATTAAAAATGAGTAAGGTATGCTAATATTATAACCTTTATTTTTTTTGCTAGTTTTCTATATACATACATCTTATTAATAGAACCACCCTTAGGAGTCCAGTATTAGCAAGCACATTAGTAATAGGGTAGTTCTAAGGAGGATGCCAATATTATGAAATAATAATTAAAAAATCAGCATTTGAAGAGTTAATATATGCATATACACCCAAATCTTTATTTCTTTGTCTTTTTTCTGAATGATAAGAAAGAAAGGACCTGTTTTGCTCCAGTGTAGGGAGTGTAAATTAAAGTACACAGAGTAGTTTAGGTTGTAGAAAATTTTAATTTTAAATAGAAATGTTTAAACCAATTTTGATTAGCTGGGAGTTTACAGGCTAAATTTGCAGTGCAATCCTGGGGACATGTAGATCATAATATGAGTGAATTGATATTATACAGCTAGATGGTTTCCTTAAACTGTTTTTTTTTTTATTATTATGTGAGGAAAATAGTGCAAGCTATATGCTCTGCTTCTTACTAATGGGCATTTGAAAAAAGAAACTGAATCCCTATACTCTAACATGGCACTTTGGACTTTAGTGAACATTGTTAAATGTGCTGTAGCATTTTACAAGGGATTCTGGAACATCCACCATTATAATGTCGTCACTGAAGTATTGCCTTGGTCTTGATTCCCTATGAAGTTTTCTGTATTTGGATGATGGAGTTTGAGCAACTACTTACAGTTTCAAAGGACTTGGATAATGTTACGCTGTCGGATTGGAAATCTCTTTGAATACTGTGTTGCAAAGGGACAAAGACGTAGTTTCAATGCATTTATTAGGCCCCTGCTGTAGAAGCAAGGAACAATAAACCATCTTTTTTAAGTTAAGAGATCTTGGAACAAGCTGCTCTAATAAATCCTGGGTTTAAGAAGTGAGGTACGTGCTGCAGTGCTGAAGTTGTTTATTCATCTGGAATGTATTAGAATCTTGATTAATAAGAAGACATCTGCAATTTTACATAAGAAACAGAGCGGGCAGTTTGGCAGTTGTAAATGGAAATGAGGAAAGAAAAGCCAAAAACCTATACAATGTTGTTGTCTAGTTCTCATTGCCACTAATATTAATAATAGTTATTATTGTAATGGTTAACAAAAATAGATTGATAAAATGTTAGTTACATTCCAAAGGGCTCAGCATCCATTTTTGCAAGAACCACACATCTTTAAAAACTGGTAGTTTTTCAGACAGCTCTTAAATAAAAGCAGTCTTTGTGTGCCTAATCTGATCTCACTGGTCTCATACTGATGTCTAACAAAAGTAGCACAGTGGAGTCAATGAATTTACACTGATATAAAACTGATGGAAGGTAAAATCAAGAATTAGGCCACATCTCTCCAAAATGCAAGCACAAAACCTTCTAAAGAGGAGCAGAATGCCTGTCAGAGACACATCTTTCATAGGAATAATCTTGTATCTTAAATTTTAGGAAGGATTAACAAATCCGACAAGTAAATTGAGCAAAAACTTTGTAAAGCTCCAGAAAAGAAACTGCTGCATAACATAGCAAGTCGGTGTGATGATTGAGTGAAAGCCAGTAAAATTTTGGGGCTTTTGTTTTTTTAAATGGAGTACTTAAGTATGCAAGCACATAATTTGGTGGAGAAAATAGAACTGTTGTCAGCAGAGTTTCAGCCAAATTTGTTCGTAGTTAGAAATTGATTGGGAGGTCCAAAAAGCAAGGTATTGGTGTATTAATTTCAGGAAGTCACAATTGCATTGTTAATGATCCATAAAATCACAAATTCTGAACAATTGAAAGTCTCTTTCCAAGAAAGACGGTGATAATATGACTCAAATAGTAGATCGGCACTTTTTTAGTAGAAGAGGGCAAGTTAATTCTTGCCAAAAATGGCTAGGAGTATAGGAAATTTTCTATATTTAGTGTTGAAAACATGACCAATGCTTTCCTCTTGGTGCTGAGAATTTTTAGTCATCCAGTAGAGCAATGGCAAAAAGATGAGAGAAACTGTAGAGATATATCTGAAAGTTTTCTAGAGTCAGCCATAAAGCAAAACTCTACCAAGTATTTAGGCTGTATTTAAAGTGGAGAGTACACAAGAATCATTTTAGTCATTTTGCAAGCCATCTATCTCCCTTTCATGACTCCATAAATTCTTGTGGCAACTCTTAATAAGGAAATGTAAGATTAGCAAAACAATGCATATCGGTTAGCCTTCAAGGCAGTTACATCTGGAAATGAAGAGCCATGCCATATGATCAAGCAGCTCTTTATGGACCATCTGCAAATACTTCTTGGACTTGTGACAGGGCCATTAACTGCAGTTTGTGAAGTTGTTCTGCCTACACCTGAACACACTGTGACTTGACATCCATCTAGCTAGTGAGCCACCATTGAGCCTGTTTTAGCTGAAGCGTGTGATAGATACAGTTAGGACTTTGGTGTCATTTGTTTTAACATCTGTATTTCCTGTATCATACTGCTGAGCCAGCTGATAGACCACCACTTTCAGTGCAGTGGTGCTACAGTTGTTGTCTGCAAGATGCCTCCAGCTAGGCAGCTGATGGGGAAGGAGCTAGGAGCAGGGAGTTTTCCGCAAGGGACTCTCGCTTTTGGAACTCATCTGCACTCCCTGGCTCCATTAACCTTGCAGACTTTTCTGGAAGACTGACTTGAGAAATACGGGTTTGTTTATTTTTTAACTGAAATTAGTTAAAGAAGTAATTTACATTCCAGGGTCTTTGAGATTTGTGGAAGAAAGTAAGTCTTTCTTTTTGAATACCCCTTAATTTGTTTTTATATGTATAGTGTATACGTATATACTTTATTTTTCATATATACGCTAGGTTTCCAAATAGTCACTTCAAAATGCGTTTTGTATATGGAAGTTAGTGGTTAAGCATTCAAATTTGGTTAAAAAAGTATTCCCTAAAGACAGTTATTGGTACAAACTAAAATCAGAGTGTGCTTTGGATGAAAATACTGATCTGTGGGAAGTTAAAGGCATTCCTAGGATACAAAGACTTTTTCTAACATGACTTACCAAAGAGCAGGAACTGTCATGGTAGCATATAAATAGGGCAGATGGAGCTAGCCCCTCAAGGCTATGGGACTTGAGTTAATAAACCTTGAAAAGTTATCATAATTTTAGTTTTGTGTTTTCCTCATGAACCCAAGTAATATAGCTCATTTGTTTTGAATATTACCACTGGACTCCCAGGCAATAACTTTGATTTTCTTAAAACCTACATCTAACCAGATCCAGACCAAAAGCTAAAATACTGGCCCCATTAAAGTTAATAGCAAAATTCCATAGGCTTCAGTGGGGCCAGGATTTTATTCTGAGACTGTGGATTTGAGTATATTACAGTACTTTGGTAACACTGTAAATCAAATGAAACAGCCTAGTGTTCAAAAGGTTGGCCAATTCTTTTCCTGCTAGTCCTGCTCTGTATCTGTTGTGTACGTCTGCTAATGTTTCACTGACGTAAACGACTCGCTAAAAGTGCTCTCAGTGTGTTCAGTGCATCACAAGTATATTACACTTACCATACACAGAATATTAGCTTGTGGGTAAGCAAATTAAATACATGGGGAAAGAGAGGAATCTAGTTGAACACATTGAAATTAATTAGCTAGTGTCAAATTCTTCACTGAATATGAGTAGGAGCTCACGATAAAGCTAAATCAGGGTCAAAGCTTCTTTTTACCTCAGATGAAATAATTTGAGGTGATGCAAACTATTTCATGGAGCACATTTTTACTTGTGAAGAAAGTCAGAAAATTAAAATAGTTCAGAGGCAGTAAGTTTGTATCAAGCAAAGACAGAGATCTGGAAGTTTTCTGTGAAAATAAAGTGGTCCAATGTGGGGATGGTAATCCTGAACTAAAGTAGCACACATTAGAGCCAAGGAACAAAAGCCAAGTATTTATGCAACAAATTCAGGAAGAGTACAACCTTTCTTCAGCTGTCCCACTCTTTAAATAGCAGACACAGTATTGTACCACTGCATTCTAAAATCCAAGCTCATGACCAAATAAAACCGAGAAAACAGATCCTGCGGTAATAAAAACACATGTAAAATTCCTGGAAATGTTTCCTGTTACAGGCTGCCTGGTTAGTATAGACTGCTTGCACATTGATACAAAGTCAGCAGTCGTTTGCTTTGATGTTGTTCATATTCCTTTTTGCCAGGAAGATCAAGATCAGACCATAAGGTTATCAGTCTCCTTTGCAGCCGTGTTAGGATCAGAGGGAATAAAAAAACAAATTGTCTTGATTGCATTTCAGATTGTTTTGATTGGGTTTATGCCCATGGGTTTATACCCACAACATAAAAAGCCATAAAATTGCCCTTTTGTGCCATGGTAAAAGTCAGAGAAGAGCTTTTGCTTCGGAGTTGATAGAGAGTGATCCGAAAGATGTCCTGCAAGCCAAATCCAGTCCACAGCATGATTCTGCCTGGATTACCAACTTTTTGAAGTAACCGTCTGTTGAGACTATAGCTCAGCAGATACAGCTGTTATGGGTTCCTCCTAGTGCTCACCTCACTCCCCTGATGCCATTGTGTCTACATTGGAAGTTAAGGCTTCTGCCCCATGACCCTGGAGCCTGGCCCAAAGAAGTGCCCCCAAACTGGCATCCGGCCTAGAGCAATTAAATGATTGGACCATCTTGACAGATGAGTAATCCCTTGTTCTAAAATGAGTATTTACTTTTTTTCACATGGGAGTCTGCCATTATAAAAGCTCCATTATATCTCCTTTTCTTCTCTGTCTTTATGTGGGACATTAGGGAAAGATCAGGGGAGTTACAGGTTGCGGTTTCATTAACTGGCTGGAGACATTGCAATATGTGAGTTTTTCATTTGGTCTGCTACGAGTTGTGCTTGCTTACAGAAGGTCTGCAGTGTGTTTGCAGGCATGTAATGTTGTTTTGCAAGCAGATACGTTCTAGAGGAGTGAAACTGGTTATAGCACAACACATACAATACCAAGGAAAATATGAGGAAAGCACTTAGATGATATGCATTGAGAGACTCTGCCTACTTGGTGGTCATGAAATAAAGACAGGAAGTTTCCTGGGATGTGGAGAGACATATTTTCAGGCCAGTACAGGATACAGATCAGGACTGTTATTGACCAACACCATAATGTTCCTCCTCCAGCAAGAAGGGACCTAGTTCTACCCGCTAGTGATGAATTTCCAGCTTTTTTGAATACTTTGCTTATTTGTCTTGGACATAGACTGTACTGCAGTCATCTAGGCTAGACTACTGTAATGTGTTCCTAATTGTTTCCTTTGAAATTGATGTGGAGGCTCTTTGGGATGGAAAGCCGATATTAATAAGTATAGCCCAATGCATGTAGCTGCTCAAATTTTAATCCCCGAGTTCTTGAGCAACAGCCTTGCACTCCATGTCCCTGTCTGGCAGTTGCTCACAGTTGGACACAGGCAGCTTTTGCTCCCCAGGCTGAGCCAGGCGCGGGCCGAAGGCAAGTCTTTCTTGTCCTCGGTTGTGGAACTCCCTGCCAGAGCCCCTTGCTGGCTGCCTCTAAGGCAAGCTGCAAGCCCTGTTTATTTCAGTTGGCCTATCCATGACTGTTTTATGGGCTCCCTACCTTTGTTTTTGCATCTGCTACCCTTTTGTTTTTCTCTTTCCTCTGACTAGTCAGGAATTGAATCTTTTGGGGCTGGCAGGTCCCTTTTCAATTCTGTGTGTATAGCATATTGTAACATGCTATTAGATTTTGCTTTCTACTTTTACTGTTTTGCATTTGGCTCTTTATGTTACTTGGCTTGCAATTGGTGCTTTAGAAAAGATCAAATAAATATATAATTGTGTCAAGTCTTATTTTGTCTAAGAGGGTTAAATCCAATATCCAAATATAGAAGAGTGTGTTTATGGTGAAACTTAGTACTGAGAGAATTAGAAAGAAAGCTCTAATTAGAAAGAAAGCTGATTCCATGCCGTTTGCAATACCATGTTTTCTTTAAAAGAAAACTTCCACTGTAATTAGCAAGAAAGTACAGCCTAGCGGCCATTGCATTACCTAACACAGAACCCGCTATTCAATCTTAGAAATAGATCATGCTTTTATATGCTCCTCTGGAGACTGACAATACTGTGAAGTCCAGGATCAGCAAAACAGAAGTCAAAACATGAGCCTAGTCAGGAAATCTTGTACAATAGATGATAAATAGTGATTTGGTTCATGGGCCACTTCACGAGGAAGTGTGTAAATGTAATCGTAGAATACAATGGGCTGTGCTTCTACCACCAAATGCTAGGAAAAAAGTGCCCACTGTCCATCCCAGATTGATTGATTTAACTCTTACATACATGCCTGAGCCCATGTAGATTGTATTGTTATTTGTGTTATGCTGGCTACCAAGGGATTAACAAAAGTTCAGGTCTGTATTCTAGAAACTGCATGAGAATCAGCAAAAAGGCATGCTTTACCTCAGATGGAAATAAGTCTGATAACATCAAACAGGGTAACGAAACAAACAGGAGGAAGAGGAAGTAGCAGCAAAGTACTGTACAAGAAGCCAGGGTCTTAGTTCAAACATCGTCATCTGAAAATTATTATGGGCACTAAAACAGAAGACTGAACCCAGGGGTAAGGCCATGCCACTTTGCCGAGCATTGGGAATCCAGGAAGTTACATATCATCCATCTAAGGAAGTTCCAATTGTAAAATATTATCAAAACCTAAGACATTTAGGGCAGCCTCCTCCTGCAAAATTATTAATCACTTGACTAATCCACATTAATCAGTACAGCCTAGTAGCAAAATTATTAATCAGCTTGATGATGTGAACAATCTTGCAAAGGAATGAGCCTACTTGGAATTTTAAAAGTGATAAAAGATAGAATGTAAAACAAAATGACTGGGAAAGATGCAAACTCTCCTCAAAACCAGCATTATCTTTCATCTCGCTGTTCCTGTTTCATCCATCTCCAGCAAGACCAAAAGCTTGTATGCAGCCTGGTATTCAGAACCTAAAGTATTCCTTCTGTATATGTAAGAAAAATGAATCTCTCCTTTCCACACACAAACGCGCACAGAAAAATAAAGTTAAAGGCAGAAGAAGAGAGGGGGAAAAAAGGAAAGGGGCTAGTTGTTTTTTAATTGTGAGGACAATTATTGTTAGATTTTTAAGTGTGGAACATATAAATGAATACAAAGAAACCAGACAATATCCCATACAGAAACTGAAACATTATCAAAATGGGTAGAATACATCGAAAGAAGAATAAGCCCCAAGAAGCCCCACAGAGCAACTAGAAGGCAGTGTCAGAAGCTGTTTCAGGAATTAGAATGAATAACCTGGTACGTATACGACAGCTATACCACTGAAGCAAGAAGAATAAGGCAAAGGGTAGTAAACAAAGTTCGACCCGTATATTTCAGTAGCGGAAGTGATAAGTAATGGTTGTCTGTGACAGTTGAGCGCTTCGCTGATGAGAACAAGATGACAATAACTAACTTTTGCCAGATGAAGAAAATATCTATTTTTTGTAGATACATGGATGGCTATTTGAAAACTCGTGAACATCAACAATGACAGAATATGGAGAAGGGAGATTTGTTATCAGTTAATGATATTTCCACTCATTCAAAGCATATATTGATTTTACATTCTGTTCAAGGAGTGAAATGCTCTGCTCTTTTCGAACATTCGTGCCTTTCGTGGCTCTGCAGAATTGGAACTTTTCAAACATAAGGAAAAGATAGCAATGATTCTGCCTAGGAAAGATCACCGGTTTCTAGAGCAGGTTGATGACACAGGCTATTGAGCCCTTACAGAGAATTGTTTGTCTTCTGGTTTTAGATGGCTTTAATTTCTCCAAATTGCTCCTTGAATAATAGGAAAAAGGCAATTTGAATTTCAGTGACAGATTGGACATAACAGGTTGCAACTATTAGGTCTAATTTTACCATACTGAGAAATAAAATTGCCTAAACATAAACATCGATCACTGATGCAGTAAATTAATTTGTACAGAAAAAGTAGTTTAACTGCAGTGCACATTAAACATAGAAAATTTTCAAAATTACAGCTCTCTGAATTAATTTGTACACTTGTTTACTTGTTAAAAGCAAAGCATAACTTCTTTTTCTTATTTTCCCCCTCCTCATTGTGACTTCAAATTATGAAAAACAAGGAGAGTCATTCAGATTGTCCAAAAAAGAACAGATTCAGCTCTGCAGTTGCAGATATATCTTAGGTTCTCTCTTTTGTTTTGGAACAGATTAATAGAAATACTAAAGACCTGTTTGAAATATTGTTTCATTCTAGCAAGCAAATTCAGCATTTTAATGGGCTTGAATTATGTTTTGTTAAGAATTGGTGGTGTGCAGTAATTAAAAAATTTTATGATTTGGTTCAGCAGTGAGTTTACATTCAGATTCCTCCTCAGGCTTATTTAAGCTATTGAAATCTTCCAAACTGTTTCGTAAAAAATGTCATATGTATCTTCTTCCTTCTGCTACCATCTCTTTTCAAAGAACCTGCACATACTACTATACCAAATTCTAATATGTTATCTAGAAACTTAACACAGGAGCTAAATATCTACCTGGCCAACTTTTCTTCATTCTAGCAATTATTACTTATAAAATGTACATTTTTATGTTATGAAATGAAAGAGAACATGCTTTTTTCTCATTTTAAGCCAGAGCTATAATGTTACTGATCATACACAATCACAGATTTATATATAAGCTTTATAAAAGGTTGTCTAAGTCACAGAGAACTGGAGCTGCCAATGTGGCTTATTTTGATGGTATCTGGTGTCTACTGTTTTCAAGGACAGTAGTTCGATTCAAATACAATTCTGATAAGTGGCAGGTTTTCATGTCTTTAATGCCCTGACAAGGGCATCCGATGCTCTCAAGAGAGGGAGGTGAAACCAGTTGGATGAGAATTTCTTCCCTTCTCCTTTGTGCTGACACTTCAAGATAATGGACAATTAATAGTGAACCTTCTCTGCAGGGAAAGTCTAGGGTTATCACTAATATAAAAGTGCTCATGAAGTGTTGGGACACAGAAGGGAGAGAGGAAAATAAACATTAAAAAGAATCGGGACAGGCTTAATGACTGTTCACTTGCATGTTTTTTCATCTAAAATTGTGGTGAATGATTTATACTGTCAGTATCAGCAGCTGTAACTTTTTAGACCTGCTTCACTGCTCTTGACATCAAGGAAAGGACTAGAGAAATCTTGCCATTTATATCTTTTTAGTGGTAAGTGAGAATGCTGGCTTGTGTATTTCCTGGAGATACTGGTGAACAGAGCTGACTGCTCTTAGTTACTAATAGTGTCATGTTGTAAAGTTTACCGCAGCGGGATATGGAGGACAAGTCCAAATAAACAGCCTGTTCACCTTATTTTGTGATCCCAAAACAGGCTTTCAGGATGCTCTTAGGCTCACCTTCAGTCTCATTGCTTCAATTCATAGGATTCACAGGATTATTTTCCCTCTGGCCCTCAACATGCACACTTCCCCTTGCCCTGGGGAAGGACGATTTACTAATTGTGAGTGTGTGCAACCCTCTTTTCTTCACTGTGCAATCCCAGCAATGCTCAGGTGCTCCCACAAGGCTGCCACCCCCAAGGTCACCCAGAGAAGGAGTTGCTGGAGGTCAGCAATGCACTGCTCACACTTGCAAGTCAACAGGCAAACTGCCTTGGGGATTATTGCAGTGGCTGCTTGTGTATCTGTGCAGCAGATTTAGCGACTGATGATGTGATCATGCGCCTCTGTTGTCCAAGTAAACAGAGAAAAGACATGCAGTGTTTCCTGAAGCTAGACAAACCAAAGATTAGTCTAAACTGAGAGTGGAACAGGTTAACTGATCTTTCTCTACCCTAAGCTTTCATTTGTCCCTAGCAGCACTGAGCTGTCAATATAGTGTACAGCTTCTGATAAGTATGGGTTCTCCTCAGCCTGAAGAGATCTGTCTGATAAGATAAGATGGCCTTAAAAAAGAGAGAGAGAGAAAGTACGTTAACTGCTTTGACTGCAAAATACCCCCTGGTAGCCAGAGATAAGACACCTTGAGCTGCTCGGAAGACCTTAGACAGGATGTAAATGAAGCCAATAAAAAAAAGAAAATCATTTCAAATCCAGCAGCTATTCTGTTCTACTCTTATTTCCAGCCCTGACAGCAGAAGGCTTAATTTACTGTATTTCACACCAGGCTTCCATTCTACACTGAGGAAGCTACAAAGGGTTGTTTTAGATATAGGCTTTAACAAAGCGGAGATCTCTATATTTCTGGAGAGGCCTATATTTCAGACAGTTAATCATGAGTTTCAGCAGGCTTTGGTGAATGGAAATTATATACATAGAAGAGAAGGAAAATGCTGCCTTTTGCAAATAATATGCCCCTCTCTTTTATAATTAAATCATTCAAATAAACCTGTATAATGTTAAATGCTGAAAGAAGCATATATATTTTAAATGTGAAAAATGCTCAAACTGCAACTCTCTCCTTGCAAAATTCCACATGGATGGACTGATGTCCTGGAAGATACGAGGACAGGCAGTAGGTGTATTTACATGTGACAGTTTCATAGTGGCATTTGGTCTTCTGGGCATTTTGTGCTGTGAAATTCATTGGGTCCCATTTACAGGCTGGAGCACCTGTAAATTAGTTGAAGCCTACCTGCGCATATCCCCTGGGATAGGCATCCACATGAGTTTCCCATTCAAGTAACCTGACAAAAACAAGAATCTGGGAGAAAGAATTGTTTTGTCTTGCACTGCATTTTGACTACAGTGAAAAGGTACCTGACACACTGCCTCCAGTGTGATTGCGCTGCACTAGCCTGGGCATGAGCATTTGTGTCCCATTTTGAGCTCTGATTTAGTTTAAAAACCAAGGTTACTTTCGCTTGGAGATGTCATTTTTAACAGCTGTGCAGCACATCTGCATAACAGCCAAATCTAAAAGGAGTAGGCTAAAATGGGATGTAGGTGGACTTTAAGAAGCTAAATATAAATGGTTATTCAATACTTACCTCTTTGGTTTCACCCCAGCTCATTAGCCACCTCTTGTTTCAATCAGAAGTTTCTCGGGTATCTGTGGTTTGGCAGTCTGTGTAAACCACCCTAGCATGAGCATCTAGGTGGGTACCCATCACGTCCTGGAGCAACACGTTAATCGAGCTGCTGCACAAGAGAGCATCAAGGCACAGCAGTCCCATGCACTGTGAGTGGGAAGTGCTGCGTTCCTGTCTGCTGTATACTGGGGCTGCGTAGTCAAGGTAGTAAATGGCATGAGGCCTAGGTTCAGTTCCCTCAGCAGCCTGAGAGGCTTCAAAGGTGCATTTCCTGCCTCTGAGCACAGTGCCTTCAGCATCTGCAGAAATCTTTTCCTGTGGAAGCTGGGCTCCCTGCAGCAAAGCGTATCCATGGGGCCAGTAGGAGTGCATCTGAGAAGGAACCATTAACCTACTGAGACGGACACTCCTTTAGTCCAGGAGGTTTTTGCAGTCTGGAACTTGCACTTTGGTTTATTTTTGTTTTTATGCAGTGGTTCTTTAATGTATAAAGAGCACAGTACTCCCCTCTCCCAGCTGAGTGCCCAAACTGTGAGGTTACAGACCTTTTCCTGATTCCCCCTGGGGCCCCATGAATCCTACTTACTTTGCTTCTCAGGCTGCTGGAGACACCTAAGTCCCTCTGCAGATCTAGGTCCAGGAGTTTTCACCTGTGTAAATAAGACTGTCACCACATCTCTGTCATTTTCAGAAATAAGCAGTTTTGTGTTTATTTACTGTATTTAATTCTAGCACACTGTAAAATAACACTGTTTGATATGTTTTTGAAAGTGTTAACTGGCTGCATTACTTTTGCTTGATCTTCATTCCCTTTTACTTTCCATTTCTTATAAAAGCTCCTGTGATATCCTTCCCTGGGTTCCTTTCAGATGCAATTATTTACTCTTTTCTTTCTCCTCCCCTTACATCCCTTTCTTTTTGTTTCCCACACATTGCCTTCTTTTTTTCTTTGTCCTAGTTTAGCCCAATCCAAGTGTATCCTGCAGTTGTTCTGATCTTGAGGCAATGGAGCAATGAATTGGGGTGGGCGAAATATAGGCACAGGTGGGAGGGACAGGCATATGTGGCAGAAGAGAGGCAAGATGGCTGAGCGTGAGGTACACCCTCAGTAATCCCTGCAGACCCTCATGATTAAACTAGCTTAAATTGAGAGAAGGGCGATATTCAAATGAGAACCCAGGCTGGTGCTTGGCATCTCACGGGCTTCTGCTCACAAATCCTGCTCAGGGGCTCCATCTTTTGTCTGAGCCCCCGGCTAAGGAGGTTTTGGCAGCCTGCCCATCTCCCAGCGGGGTCTGGGGGCTGTGTGGGAATGGAGACTCAGAAGGCAGCTACGGAGCAGGGTCTCATTCAGCTTTCACGGTCTGAGCCTCTGGTCTGTTTGACTTCAGGACAGAAAGAGACCTTCTCTGACTTCAGACACACTCCTAATGTTGTGACCTGTGACAGAAAGAAGCAGTCGATTCGTTTCAATGCCACTATGCTACTGGAGAGCTACCTTTATGACTAGGACTGTATTACAGGGGCTAGTTTTGCTGTCTCTGAGGCTTCTCTACACTTCTGCAGCTTTCAAGAGGAGCTGCAGGTCAGGGGAAGATTGGAGAGAGAGAGTTTCTGGTCCTGTTCATGGTGTTGCCTAGGGAAAGCATGACCCAGTGAAAGCAGAATGTATGTGAAATTACTGGAGTCCAGTAAGGAACCTCAACTGTTGTCCCACAGTCATTTGTTGTTCTTAATAAGCAGTGCAAATGCTGTTATCAGCACAACAAATTATAATGATTATTTTCTAGCAAAGAACTGATTGACTGAATCACTGCTTTTAGCACATGAGGTTGTTAACATACAGATTCTTAGGAGACTGTTATTATGTGCAAGTTTGGTAGAACATTTGAATGGTGTTTTTTTTTTTTTTTTTTTTTTTTTTTTTTTTTGTTCCCTCCCATTATCTTGATTCTAAATGTAATTATTCTCATGGTGATTTTTTCTGACCCTAGCTTCAGATGGAGCAAGGCTGGTGGTCTCTGACTCATACTGTACAAACAAACAAAAACAATTACTAAAAGAAACAGCAACTTACAGCAGAAGAAATATAGTGTAAATGTGTTTGTCACATTTAAGCAGTGGACAAATGAGCTAATTTGAATCGCTTAGTACTCATATAGTCACAACTAAACAACCCCTGTAAATTAATTGTGTGACATGTGATTCCCAATTATGTAAAGCAGTATAATAAGCTTTGAGGATGGTGACTGTCATTAGTTGTATGTACAGGACTGTGGAAAATTACTTATTTTTTCTCTTTGCCTTGCAAGGCACAAAATACTGGTTTCTTCAAATAAACTGAGGGTAGCTCAGTTTTCTTCTAGTTCCAAATTGTTTTTCATGTATGGTTTGAAAAGTGGAGCAGAATGTGAACTGCATGCATTTCTTTAATTCGGTTGTGGAAGATGGAATTCATTGGGCTCTGTTCAAATGAACTTTAAGCAACAATCAAGGAAAACATTTATACTCCTCTCTACATATGTAATAGCCATATGTCTTGTGAAGAAGACATAATGGAAGTGGAGACTTAGGTTACCTTAGGAGAGCAATACAGGAATGTTAATGACCTATCTATGCATTAAAGGCATTTTATAAAAGCAAGCAATTTTTTCTTGTGAGGTATTAACATGCCTTATTTGTTGTTTCTAGGAGCTGCCTTTTTTCTGGTTATGAAATATAAAATGGGGAAACCTCCCTAACAGCTGTCTCCATTCTGTTAATCAGGAACCCCTGTCTGATTTTCCCCCAGTAATCTAACTGTTAATGCATTTAATTGGTGTTTCCAAAGTAGTTTTGAAATATTGATAGATTTTTAAAACATCTGTAAATTATAAATAATTTTTAAAGTTCACATTTCTCTTTTGAATGCCCATTACAGAGTATTAGTTTTCAAGCCATTTAATAAGTTATGAGACAAATGAGTGAGTTTAATATGGGGCCACTGATGTGAAAAAAATGTGATGCTTGTATTAAAGTTGCAGGTTTTCCAAAACTGCATAGATTTCTATTGAAAATAAATGCAGAATATTATGTAATAATGCATATTTTATTTCAAGTGAATTTAAAGGTTAGCATATCTATTAATTCTATTAAGAACTTCAAAACCATAGTTTGTTTCAGTGACACATGTTAGGACATCGTTGAAATCATGCTAATGCTTAAACACTACCTTTGGTTTTCTAGTTATTTAGATATATTCACTACACACAGCACAATATTGGTTTTTTTCAGTAATATCTAACCTCTTAATTTACTATTGGTTCACACCTGCATATTCCCATAAGGTTCCTTATCTCATTTTCAAAGTAGCCCTGTAGACAATTAGTGTTGGTAATAATATAAAATGTGTCCAGCACTAAAATCTGAAATGGCGATTACAAGTAAACTATATGATATATAATAACCACTCCACTCAATTACCTGCACAAAAATGCAAGGATTTAAAACTGTGGAAGTCTATCATCCATTCAGTTAACAGATCTACCTATCTGCTGTTTATTCTTTCCTTTTTTATAATTTAAATTTTATCTTGTAGGATGTCATCTGGTAAATTAGCAAGCCTGTATATTTGTGTGTGTTGTCCCTCCCTTTTAATATGTGTGTGTGAGTATATGTATATGTATATATATATAGTGGTATAATATGAATCAGTCTTTGACTTGTGATTGGACTACAGATAATAACTACACAGCAAGTAGAGAGCTTGTGTGTACATACATATTCATAACCTGTATGCATGTAAAGGTATGTGTGAGGTGTGTGTATGTTCTACTGCTTGGTTTACTTGATTTTTCATTTTTAATATATATCCTTCTCCTACATAGCCGTTGTTATAAATTTTGTCCTAGTTAAAGAAACCTTGCTATATAGTACTTGCATGTACATCGCACGGGCTCCCAGAGGGGAGTTGTGTGACCAGTCTGCCATTACCCTTAACTGGCCCAAGTAGCAAGAATGTATCAGCAGAACCCAGAGCAGGGGGGTGTCTGTCCAGCTAAACTTCTGGGCTTTCTCTTTGGTCAGGTCCATCAGCTTAAGCTTTCTGGCAACATTGTTTTCCTAGGGAGGGAAAGGATTTTTCTTGCAGGGATGGCTCAGACCTGGGATATGTGGGTTCTGTTTCCTGCTTTGCACAGATTACATTTGTAACCTGAGGCAAACTGCTCCAGCTTTGCTGTGCCCCAGTTACTTGAGTAGCAAAATGGGGAAAATAGAAAACTACTGTTGGTAGGATATTGGAAATATTAATTTGTTCATATTTGTAAACTCTGTTCTATCAGAGGAACAGTATATATTATGTCACATAAAGGTTTTCTGACATTTTCTTTAGGAATGTGGCCATTTGTATAGCGGCAGACAAAAACTTGTGGTGTATAAATCTTATAGAAAAATACAGCATGATAAAGCAAGTGCCCGGAAGCATATTCCAGCCAAAGTGTGCATATGTCATAAACCTTCCTGGTGACTAAACAATGTTTTTCTGAAGCAGTACTGTCAATTCAGTCAGCAGCACTAGGGATAAGATGACTTTTAAGACTTCACAACTACTGAGGTTGGCACATGAGTGGCTGGCTGCTAACGCCACAGAGGTGCTTTAGTGCTCTGACGCTTCCCCCTTTCTCCCTCCCGCTTTCATGGGATAACTCCTTCTGGTATTACTTCACTTTTCTGTTAGTGAGCACTTTCCCCCATAAATATGACTGAACAGGTGTTACTCTGCTACTAACTGAGTTTCCAGCTGTCCTCCTCCAACACAGACCGGGCAAAATCTGTTGTTCAGTCCTGTTAGGCAGACTAGAGAACTATCAAGCCTGAGATGGAGGTCTTCCTCGCAGGATATGGTAGTTTTTTTGCCAGAAGATGGTCAGGAAGGCCTGGCTGTCTAACAAAGACAGTCCTTCAGCTGCTGGGTGTAGTTCCAGTTTTGCATCCCCTTTGGCAGCAACACAGAGACTGCTGCAGTGTGGCCAGCCAGCAAAATTAGGAAATAAGGACCTCTTTTATTTACTCAGGCTGCTGAATCATGGGCATTCCTGTCTGCTTGGAGAAAAGTCAGGCAGCTCTACTTTCCACTGGAAGTCTCAGGAGTGTTTGGTACTTTCATCTCAGAGTGTTCACACACTTGTTTTAATGTGCTTTATGGAACTGGTGAAACTCAGCAAGTACAGTTGGTGTAGAAAAACATCTGCACTAACTATTCACACACGTTTGCATCTTTAAATAGACTTTTAGGCCTTGTAGCCGATTTCCAGTGAAGTTTTTTGGTTGTGAGTGCTAGAGCTCTCTTAGAGTCAGTGAGTGTGAAGTGACTGGTTCCAAAAATTAAAAATTTACATGGACATGTTAAGTGCATCACATTGAAACTCAGAATACTTGCCATAACACAAAAAAGGCATTTACAGTAAGTAGCACTTAGTGAGTGCCGAAGGAAAAAAAATAAGTTGATACAGAAAATATATTTTAAAGCTCCATAAACACGCTGTAGAATACTTGGGGCCCTATTCTGCCCCCAGATAGATGCATACAGCTCCTGGGGACTTTGGTGGCACTTGTATATGTGCATATGAATTTGGTCCAGAGTGTTTTAAAAGAGCTTGTTAGAACATTTAAAATCAGTATTTGTAATGTTGACATAGCTCAGTGGGTAGCTGTCTGTAGATTTATATAGACGTGGATGTATGCAGAGCAGCAGCAAACTGTTTGTATTTTCTGTTAGAGTGACTGGCAAAAAGGGATTTGAAGTCTTTTCTCCCGAGAGCGAGTAAAACTTCACCCCAAACACAAAGGCAGTTCTGTGTAGAGAACTAACTCCCTGGGACAGCGGCTGCGGCAGCCACATCCCAGCTGGCTGCTGAGCTGCAGGGAGCTGCAGTCCAGCTCTGCCGCGACGGCTGTGGGAGCCTGTCCTCTGGAAGGCCCTATTCACTCCCCTACTGCCTGCATATGTAGGATGGGGTAGCATAGGGTAGCAAGCCGTGAATTACTGTCATTTTGAAATGGATGCTCTTAATAGTCGCCTCTTAATTTTCCGGTGCAACATCTTTGCGGGGAAGGGTGCACAGACGGTAAGGACAGGCAACGCCATCGTTCGAGTCCTGCTGTGGCAGTAGGTAGTAGTGCTCAGAGTCCAGATTTCCTCCTCCGATGGCTGTCCCCAGGTCCATTCTTCGACAGCCCCAGACGGGCTGTGTGCTGTGGGCCATCAAACACAATGTTCCCAGTGTTCAGGCTGGCAGCCACATAGCAAAATTAATCTGCAGTGACCCGTTTCCTTGAACAGCACAGGCAAGGTTTAAAAAGTCCTTTCGTGGATTGTTGCTGGCACAGCTGCCCCACTTTGGGAGCCTTTGTGTAAAGGCAGTGCAGCGGCCCGCCTTCCACAGCATCCCGCCTGGCCTCCTTCTGCCCCCGCCGCAGCCACCCCGTGCCCCGGGAGGGGAAGCTGGGAAACGTGTCTGCTCGGTTGTTATGCTTGTTCTCAGGAAAATCCTGTTATCCTACATGGTGCGATACGTGGAATTCCCCATGCATTACTGGAAGGAATAGACGTTTCTGTAGCTCTGAAAGGGTAGATTTTCAAATTTCAAGTGAAAAGGACAAAAGTTAGGCTTTTATGTGGCATGCTTCTTTCCTTCCTGCACAATTACTGTGCAGAATCATTTTGGGCTGGGACTAAAAAGCTCAACAACCGAGTGACATACAGTAACATTTATACCTGCTAGCTGGAAAGTAAGAACCAGTCTGCGCCGTAGTAACATTATTCCCCCTCCACTTTTTTCCCTTGTATGAAAGCTAAAGGAGAGAACCCCAGCAAACAAGGAGAATTGGGTGGGGGAAAAGAGGCTCCCTGTGCTTATATAGTGGTCACGCTCGGCGCTTGATCCTGACCCTGCTGCCAGCCTGACATCCTGCAGAGATTCAAAAGCCAAAGGGAATAGTTATATAATAGGTAAAACCCAGCAGGCAGTGGCCACAGAAAGAAAGTGATTTACTAGTGTGTCGGTGATAGTACACTATTTATAACACTTACTATATATTCCTCTAAACATTTATACAATAATACATCATGTCTGCATAGGATATACATTTTAATACTAAATTTGGTTACAAAATATGTAGTGTAGCCAGTTGCAGACTATTTTTCTTTGCTCAGTTGCATGACATAGATTTCTGTTTATCTGCCAGCACTGTTTGTATGTCAGGAATATATTTGATTTTAAAAGACAAAAGGTTTTTCCACTGAAGAGAGCTGACTGCAAATTTTCAGTTAAAATAAAATTAAAAATGTAGCAAGAATTAAGATTTTTTCTGTGTGTAGTTTTTCCACTGTTTTGATTAGTTGCAGAATCAAACCCAGCAATTTGAAAGGGCAGTACACAGATTTACATCGAAAGTCTCCTGTGAATATTGCAGTCATTAATGTAACAATTTAAAAACTCAGCTGTCTACTATTATTTAGTATCTATCACAGTGAATAACTTTGCTTACAGTACATTGTTAAGCATTTTAGCAGATGATGATAGTGCCTTAGCTGGAAGGTAGGATTTTGTAAAAAAAATTTTTTAAGAAAACAAACAGCTTTTTTTGCGGTTCAAAGACATGGTATTTAGGCTAGGGTTTGCTTTTGTTATTTAAATAAATACCATTAGTGCAAATTCATACATAGATAAATACAGTTATGTATTTGTGTGTGTGTGAAAGGTATGGGTAATTTGTGAAGCCCTCCTCTTGAAGAAGTAAACAAGAGGGTAAAAAACCATGCAGTTTTCAACTTGTATTGCAAAGCATTGTTGCGATGGGCAAGGATCCAGGAATGGTGTTTGGTTGTTTTCTCAGAGTTACATGGTTGCCATCTGGCATTGATAGGGAGATGGTGTTGTCATCAGTTTCTAGATGCAGGAAAGGAATGAATCCTCATCTGTTTCCTGTGGATAAGCAAGAGGTTGATAATCTAATAAAATCTTGTTACCTTAAAGAAAGCAGGCTCGGGATTTGTTTACATAATATAAGCCAGCTCTAACTTTCATGTTAGTGTAGTAAATTTCTGAAAGGGGCCGAAAATAGTAAGAAACTTACTGTTTGTCAAGAATACCTTAAAAAAAAGATACCTTTCAAAAGGTTTATCCTGTCTTTTTCTGTGCTATTGTAATCAATTTTGCTTTTAAAAGGTAAAAGAACCCCAAATACTACCCCCGGAAAGGAATAAAAGGACTATTCGTTTCAGAGTGGTCTGTCAAGCATTCTTTCAATATTTTTAAAGAAATTTTAGGCGATCGTTGCAGTGTTGTAGTCTACATTTAGAGCAAAAGCTGCAAAAATTGTTGGGCTCACCTGTTAAAAAATAACATGCCCCGTCCAGAGGTGAGGTAATAGCATGGATAACTAGTTTAGTTTGTTATCTGGCTAGCATTCTTGTTTTGTCTTTTCTTTATTACTCATAAATCTCTCAGCTTTTACCATAATTGTTTATTATTTTTCCTGTTTCCAGCTTTTTACAAGTTGCTTTGTCTGTGATCACCTCACAGTGCAGGTTCTGCTGAACTAAGGAAGTTCAGCTGGCTGAGACTTTTGCAAAAAGGAAGAAATGGTGGGCAACCTCTTGAACTTAAAAAAGAAAAAAAAAGTGCTGTTCACATCTGACCCTCATGAAACTTTCTCATTTTCCTTGATCCTGGCTGTTGGTTTGTTAGTTTGTTTTGCACATTTAATGATCCAGCTGCCAGCTTTCAGTAACTGAATTGTACAGTTATTGGAGAAATCTGGTTGCACTGTATTAGAGAAAACTTCACTGTTTATACTGTTGTCCTGTTCCTCCCCTGTAATTTTTCATATTACTTTTTTGAATAACACCCAAGTCTCTCTCAATGGTAGCCTTTAAAAGATTTCTGTGTTCAGAACGAACATCAAGGGGAAAAAAAAACTGTGGCAAAGCAGAGGGGATTTTTTTTATTAAATATTAGGCATGTGGGTTGACTGTATTAATTTTAAATCATTCCTGTAATATTTTCTCCTTTCCTTTGACTCTTCAGATGCTCAAATAATATGCAAATCATTTTACAATGGATACAAAAGAAACATTAAATACATTAAAATCTGCATTTTAATAAAGTTGTCAATGTATAATACATATCCTGCAACTGAGAAAGAATGATAAAAAAGCAATAAAAAGGTAATATAGGCATAGAACTATTTAATAACTTTTAATGTTTTACAGTCTGATAAAAATAAATGTGGTCTTGAAGCTGTTTGGTACTGGTGTAAGAAGTATCCTAGTCTGAGTTGAGTACGTTTTAGCTATTTAGGAGTAGCACATCTATGTTGTTTATGTGATTTGGTGTCTCCTTTGAGCAGTAGGGAGTAAGCTTGTGGGAATGCTTCTTTCTCATTTCAGATGGAGTGGATGTTGAGGATGACCCCACCTGCTCATGGCCAGCATCATCACCTTCTAGCAAAGACCAGACTTCCCCAAGCCATGGAGAAGGTTGTGATTTTGGTGAAGAGGAAGGAGGCCCAGGGTTGCCTTATCCATGCCAGTTTTGTGACAAATCGTTCAGTCGCCTCAGCTACTTAAAGCACCACGAGCAAAGTCATAGTGACAAGCTCCCTTTCAAATGCACATATTGTAGTCGTCTCTTTAAACACAAACGCAGCAGGGACCGCCACATAAAGCTTCACACAGGAGACAAGAAGTATCACTGCAGTGAGTGTGATGCAGCGTTCTCAAGGAGCGATCATCTTAAAATTCACTTAAAGACTCATACGTCCAACAAGCCATATAAATGTGCCATTTGTAGACGTGGGTTTCTGTCATCTAGTTCACTGCATGGTCACATGCAGGTTCATGAGAGGAACAAAGATGGCTCTCAGTCTGCCTCGCGGATGGAGGACTGGAAAATGAAAGACACTCAGAAATGCAGTCAGTGTGAAGAAGGCTTTGATTTTCCTGAAGATCTTCAGAAGCACATTGCAGAATGTCACCCTGAGTGTTCCCCTAATGAAGACCGATCTGCTCTTCAGTGTATTTACTGTCATGAACTCTTTGTAGAGGAAACATCCCTGGTAAATCACATGGAGCAGGCTCATAATGGTGAGAAGAAGAATTCATGCAGCATTTGCTCTGAGAACTTTCACACTGTGGAAGAGCTGTACAGCCACATGGATAGTCACCAGCAGCCGGAGTCATGCAACCACAGCAACAGCCCATCTTTGGTAACTGTGGGCTACACCTCAGTTTCTAGCACCACTCCAGATTCAAATCTTTCGGTGGATAGTTCAACAATGGTGGAAACAGCTCCCCCTATACCAAAGGGTCGTGGAAGGAAACGGGCAGCTCAGCAAGTGCCAGATATCACTGGTCCTTCAAGTAAACAAGCAAAAGTTACATATAGCTGCATTTATTGCAACAAACAGTTATTTTCCAGCCTTGCAGTTTTGCAGATACACCTGAAAACTATGCATTTAGATAAACCCGAACAAGCCCATATCTGTCAGTATTGTTTGGAGGTTTTGCCATCTCTCTACAATCTGAATGAACATCTTAAGCAAGTCCATGAAGCTCCAGACCCAGCGCTGATTGTTTCTACCATGCCTGCCATGGTGTACCAGTGCAACTTCTGCTCTGAAGTGTTCAATGACCTCAACACTCTTCAAGAACATATCCGATGTTCTCATGGATTTGCCAACCCTGCTGCTAAGGACAGTAATGCATTCTTTTGTCCCCATTGCTACATGGGATTTCTTACAGATTCTTCTCTGGAAGAGCACATTAGACAAGTCCATTGTGATCTTAGCAGTTCCCGATTTGGTTCCCCTGTGCTTGGAACCCCAAAAGATCCAGTGGTGGAAGTGTATTCTTGTTCTTACTGTACAAACTCTCCAATATTTAATAGTGTTCTTAAACTGAACAAACATATCAAGGAGAACCATAAGAACATTCCTTTAGCACTGAATTACATCCACAATGGAAAAAAATCCAGAGCCATGAGTCCATTATCTCCTGTAACCATTGAGCAGACCTCTTTAAAAATGATGCAGGCAGTTGGGGGTGCTCCTCCTCGTCCTGCAGGTGAATATATTTGTAATCAGTGTGGTGCTAAGTATACTTCCTTGGACGGTTTTCAGACTCATTTAAAAACACACCTGGACACTGTCCTGCCAAAACTGACCTGCCCGCAATGCAACAAGGAATTTCCAAATCAGGAGTCCCTGCTGAAGCATGTTACCATTCATTTTATGATCACCTCGACCTACTACATCTGTGAAAGCTGTGACAAGCAGTTCACTTCTGTGGATGACTTGCAGAAACACCTGTTGGACATGCATACATTTGTATTCTTCCGCTGTACCTTGTGCCAAGAGGTTTTTGACTCCAAAGTCTCCATTCAGTTACACTTGGCTGTGAAGCACAGCAATGAAAAGAAGGTATACAGATGTACATCTTGTAACTGGGACTTCCGCAATGAGACTGACCTACAGCTTCATGTTAAACACAACCACCTGGAGAACCAAGGCAAAGTGCACAAGTGCATCTTCTGTGGTGAGTCCTTTGGTACAGAGGTAGAGCTGCAATGTCACATTACTACGCACAGCAAGAAGTACAACTGCAAGTTCTGCAGCAAAGCTTTCCATGCTATCATCTTGCTGGAAAAGCACTTAAGGGAAAAACATTGTGTTTTTGAAACAAAACCTCCAAACTGTGGAACGAATGGGGCATCTGAGCAGGTTCAGAAAGAGGAAGTGGAACTGCAGACCTTGTTGACAAATAGCCAGGAGTCCCATAACAGCCATGATGGCAGCGAGGAAGATGTTGACACATCTGAACCCATGTATGGCTGTGACATTTGTGGGGCAGCTTATACAATGGAAACTCTCCTGCAAAATCACCAGCTTCGAGACCACAATATTCGACCTGGAGAAAGTGCCATAGTGAAGAAGAAGGCTGAACTTATTAAAGGCAATTACAAGTGTAATGTGTGTTCTCGAACATTCTTCTCTGAAAATGGGCTCCGCGAACACATGCAGACACACTTGGGACCAGTGAAACATTATATGTGCCCAATCTGTGGTGAACGGTTTCCTTCTCTTCTGACTCTTACTGAACATAAAGTCACACATAGTAAGAGCCTGGACACTGGAAACTGCAGGATTTGCAAGATGCCTCTCCAGAGTGAGGAGGAATTTTTAGAGCATTGCCAAATGCACCCTGACTTGAGGAACTCTTTGACAGGGTTTCGCTGTGTGGTGTGCATGCAAACAGTGACTTCCACGCTGGAACTGAAAATCCACGGGACATTCCACATGCAGAAAACTGGAAACGGTTCTGCCGTGCAGTCCACAGGGCGTGCACAGCATCTCCAGAAACTGTACAAGTGTGCTTCTTGCCTGAAGGAATTCCGTTCAAAGCAGGATTTAGTGAAACTTGACATCAACGGTCTGCCATATGGTCTGTGTGCTAGCTGTGTTAATCTCAGTAAAAGTGGTAGTCCAAGTGTCAACATCCCTTCAAGCAGTAACAGACAAGGCATGGGCCAAAATGAGAACTTGAGTTCCATTGAGAACAAAAGCAAGGCAGGGGGACTGAAGACTCGATGTTCTAGTTGCAATGTTAAATTTGAATCAGAAAGTGAACTCCAAAACCATATTCAGTCAATCCACAGAGAGCTTGTTCCAGACAGCAACAGTACACAGCTGAAAACACCACAAGTATCTCCAATGCCCAGAATCAGCCCCTCCCAATCTGAAGAGGTAACCCTTTTTTCTTTGCTCTTGACACCTTCCACCCTTTTGGAAAAAAATCCCCATTTTTTCAAGCCGTTTTGTCACTTGTCATGAAATGCTTAGGCTGAAACACATTGCATTTCCATCCATAGCCATTAAGTAGTAATTATTTGCTTCTGGATATGCCTTACATCTTGGCTTGAATAGTGTAGAACAGGACTAATTCCAGTCTCCCTAGGATATCGTCTTCTGTATCACTGAAGAGACCTATCTTCATGCCAGCACAACTGAGATCTGGAATCTTATCTTAGCTCTGTTACACATTGGAATCCCCACCTAGGAGTTGTGCTTATGGCAGAGTGTGTTAATGACGGAGGAGTAGAATGTAGTAAGCCAAAATGCTGGCATAAACAGTGAATTTTTAAAAAATATTTGTGAACAACAAATTGGGGGTTATTTTTGTAAATTGTGTTGTAGACATTAATTTTCCCTCTTTTTAGAATATTTTGATTAAATAGAAGTGCAACACTGGCCTAAGGTAAATTGCAGTCCTTCTGGTGCAATTCCATCTTTTAGTTTTCTTTCTGTTCCTTAGGAACAACTTTTTGATGTCCCTGAAACACTAAGTGCATGATGATTAAAATTCCATCCATGCAGTGTAGCTCAGAAAGTAAATACACATTTCAGGAATACAAAGTGTCAAACTTTCAAAAGATTTCATCTGCTTCCTCAGTCATCAGTGACCAAATAATAACACCTGGATGGTGGGGGGGGGGGGGAGGGGGGCAGAGAGGAAGGGAAGTCATTTACTGAGGGAAGGAAATCTGTTTTGTCTTCATAAATATTATCAATAGAATGACTTAGAGTTAGTATTTTAGGCCTGGTATCTTATGTAATGGCTCTTAACAGTTTGGGAAGCCTAAAAACACAGCACAGAGAAATAATGAGAAATAGTAGCTGTTGTTTCAAGAAAGCTTTTAACCTGAAATGGTGGAAGCGTAATGCTACCCATTGCTATGAATTTGTATGGCTACACTGTAGTCAGGGAGCTGCTCTTCCATCACCTTCCTCATTCCATATCTGTGAGCCCATCCAGTAGGTAAGAAATCCCTTAGCCTCTCATCAGATATGGTGTCATTCAAACTGGAGGGAGGGAGGAAGGAGGGGAGATACCTAAGGATGCCCAGATGTGGAGCTACTGAGAGCATAGCTGGAAATAAGCTGGGAGGAGGCTACTGAGGCAGCTGAGGGCCTGGAGTGCCACCAAGGAGGAAATGGAGTTGGGAGACTTCAGGCACCAGGCAGGGTATGTCCACCTGGTAAGGTGGATGTTTTCGCAGGTTCACACACTAGTTGGGTTTTGGCAGAGACCTCTGTAGACCTCTGTGGTCCAGACCTCCTGCTCAACCAGGGTCCGATAGAGCAGGTTGCCCAGGACTTCAAACCTCCAGTTTGCAAGGGTAGAGGGGCAGCTGGGGAATGGGATTTGGTTTACATGAGGGGCAGGACACCTTAAAAAGATTGAGAAATGCAGGCCTAATGAAAATCTTATTTTCAAATAAATAAGAAGGAAAAAGTATGTTTTTTATTAGGTGTGGTTCCAGCCCTTGATGATCCCGTAGTACTGCTGTATGTATGTGCGTAGGAATTATGGAATGACCAGCAGTATGTTTTTGATAAATTCAGAGTCATCCTAGTTGCTGATTCATCTTTCCACAGTATTGTTTGCGATTACTTAAAATCTTTCTCTTCTCCCTCATGTTCGAAGACGGTTCTCACTGCCTCAAGTATGATCAGAATCACGTGTGTTAAGACAGTTACCATGATAAGATGTTGCCAACTTGGCTTTCTCTTGCTTGTAACCTCTACAAAAAGAGATTTCAGGACCTTAGTGGGTGATTTGAGGCCAGCTACCTTCAGTAGCATCAATGAATCTTCTTGTACTTAGACCATGTATAATCAGAGTTCTTGTGTCTTCTGACTGGCATTGTGTTTCTACTCTGAATGGATTTACTGCCTCACTCTTTTGTCTTTTATTTGAAGAAAAGTATTTAAGACAAAAAACCCTTTTAACTACAGCGAGATTTGTGAGTAGTATTTGCATGCCTTCAAATTGCCAGTTGCCCTCCCATTCAGAGCTTATAAACTGATTTTTCAGTGTCTATGGTTCTAGTCTCCAGATAAGTAACCTAGACTTTCAGATTCTTTTCTCGTAGGAGGCACAAAGCTATCAAGTTCCTGATAGAGTATTAGTACTTCTAGAAACCATAAATGCATTTTTGTGAAATCTCGAAAGATAATTTATTTCCCTAACAGATACTACTGGTTTCAAATTGTAGTGACCCCAGCATTATAGCAATAAGAATCAAAACTGAAAGTGGTAATACACAAGTGTTTAATGCTATAGATTTGATGTCAAGGCTGAGAGAAGTGAAAACATAAGCATATAACACAAAAGCAAATTGGATTTCTAAAGGTTGTTATTAGTCTGTGGTTTTGATACTACACTGGGAAGGATATTTGTTGAATTGAATGTGATTTTGAAGGCAGCTACTTAAACATGCTATTTTGGGGAAATTTTCCATCACAAAAACAAAATCATAATATTAGAGGAGTGAAGATTTCATTTGCATTATTGGGAGTCATGTGGTTGGAGATGTCCAGCTTGACTGAAAGAACATTTCACTCCAGAAGCAAGAAGATTGTAGAGAGCAGTTGTCAGACTATTAATAGTGCCGAATACTCTTTGTTACTCGGTATTAGATTACTACAGTAAGAGTACTTGAAAATATATTTTTAAGAGAAAAGGTAACACTAAAATATGTGCTTGCTTCTTTGTCAAGTATTCTCATTGTGGAACTAGAAAACTCCTCTTTCTTTTTTAGCTTGTACTCAAAAATATGTTTGCGTGTGTTTGCCTTAATATGGCATAATGTCATCAGCCAAGCTACTACATATACCTCCTGAGGTCTCCTTACCTGCTAAGTGAAACATGTTGCCCTGAATCATCTTCACTGAGTGTTAGCTGATGTATTTTATCTTTCAACTGGGATGGGAAATGATGGGCAATGCTCAGCAGTTAGCAAAACTCAGGGAACAGGTTGGAACTCTTTAAGCCCATGATATTGTTGAATCTGTACCCATAACCTATCAAAAAGATTTAAACAGGCAGAAAGTGGATAACAACTTTTGATCTGACAGTGATTTGGGAACCAGGTCTCAGTCCTTTTCCTATCAATCACTCATGTACTCTGTTGACTTGGACCAATCCACTTTAACATCTCTGCTTCATTTTCCATATGGAAAAAATAAGTGATAGCTACTTACCTGAGAAGTTTGTTGCCATACCCCATTAGAATAAACTTTTTTAAAGCATTTGAAAGGTGAAAAGCAGTGTTCAAAAAGAACTGGAGCTTTCTGTTGTTCCTCCTTAATGTGCTGTCATGCACCTAATGAGAGAACTTCTGACTCAGCATAAATATGGGCCTTTACTTTTTGAACTTCAGGACTTCTGTACATGCATAACCAATAATAATAATTACACTCCTAATTGCTTGGATGTCAGGGGGAGGAGGGAATGGACTCCAGCCTACATCAAGAACTGGTAAAACCTATGTTCTGTTAGTGGATCCATGTGTGCAACCATGCTCGGTTTGGGGTCCTGTTGGTAACGTCCAGAGCAGAAGCTCAGCAAGTATAATTGTTTTTGTGAGTAGCTTGAGTTATGTATCACTTTGTTCCATGAGTGTGAAGCTTAAGTGAATACTGTATTACCTGTGGCAATGCAGACAGTCTTTCATTAATAATACAAGGTTTTCCTGGGTTTCCTGGTCCTGAGAAGAGATGGGGCACTGCAAGTACACAGCCAAATTGCTGCAGGAATAAAGATGATGTTTTAGGTGTTGCAGAACACTTTCCGAGACTTGCTGTAGCAGGGAGGATCAAAAGCAGTGGACAAAGGAGAGAAGAACTAGCCATTGTCAAACCATCTGAAAAAGTGGGAATCTGGGGCTGCCCCTTTTGTCCTGTTGCTCTTGTGCAGAGCTGGATGCCAAGATGGGCATGTCAGAGCAAGGGACACTGGGCACATCACAGCGCCATTCTGGAAGGAGCTCTGAAAGCACAGGCTAACAATGAGCTTGTGGAGACAGGGGTCACAGGATGCAGATACTGCGGAGAGCTGGTGGCTCCTTGAGGCTCAACTTATCCCAGCTCAGATGAGTCCAGAAGTGGTATCACCTGGGGAGAAAGAATGGAACTCAGGTAGGTGTATTATTTTACCATTGCGTTTTTTTCTCCTCTTTATTTATGGGACCTGAATCTACCTTTCTTCTGTTCCCCTTCCTCCCCCCTTTTCAAAATGCAGCCAAACTCACAAAGGTAGAGAACAGTAGCTGCCTTTTGAAGTAGCTGATTTGTTTCAACAGCATACACTGGCAGTCAGAGGCGGAAAGAGGAGAGAAAAGACTATGAGAAACCCAGAAATGTTCCCAGATGCATGCTTTTGGCAGGGCAGGCAATGGCATTGTTAGCAACATAAATCAGTGTGCTTTTAACGGAAAAAATGCGCTGAAATCGATAGTCATGCATTTAATTGAAATACATAAAGAAATTAAAATAATCCTCATCAGCAATCTGAGCTGATCATTCAGACTACAGGATTTTTATGAATAAGCACATAAACTTGTAATGTAAACATAAAAAGTAGTGCCTTGGGTTTCCTGTCAGCAAATCCAGGCCCAGAACAAATGATTATCATGCTAGATTTTGGATTCAGGGACAAAAAGAGGTAAAGAAGGTTTGTTGCTGGCACAAAGATTTGGCTTTGAAATCTGTGGCAAACATATTTTCTGCTTGAAGAGTTTCCGAATGAGCCCCCTAAATAAATCCTTTTTGTCTTCTGGCATCATTTTCACACTGTTTTCAAGAAGGTATTATTTAAGATGTAACTATGTATTTCTAGGAAGAGATACCCTAGTTTTCTTGCCACAGTACACCACCTTCACATTTCACTGTGCTCTAATCGACTTCACTGTTGTGGAGTTGCTGGCAAGACATAAGCTTAAACATTTCTCTTCTCTTGGTCTTTACACCTTTAGTAATGAGCTATCAGTCAGAGTCCTCTGAATTTAACAAGGATGCTGTTATTTATTATACTGTTGCTATAAATCCTACCAGAGTTAAGCAGCAGACTTTCCATCTTCTCATACACATCATGAATTTAGTCTATGAAAGGAATCCCATGTGCTGGCTGGGAGCTGTTGAACAGAAATAGGAATAACTGTAGTGAGTCTTCTCTCTTAGTTTCCTGTCTTCTAGTTATTAAAATCTAATACTGCTTGTCTGTCTTATTTCTCAGAGGCTTTGGTTGAGGAATTTGGAGAGGCACCTTCTCCACACCTGTGGACAATTTTGCATCAGAAGAAGAAGGATGACATGTTCTTCAAACTTTACAAGAGCCCCAAGTCAAGATTTCTGTGAAACAATGCGGGGGGGGAGGAGTGCCTGCTTGAAGAAAGACAGAACTGGAGAGAAGCGTAGGAAAGTGAGTGAAGACATTAAGCATCTCCAGAGAGGGCAAGTGTGGATTCCACAAAGCATTATGAGACAAAACATCCGAAGATGTGTGCTCCAGCAGGTCAACTATGCAGCCCACTGTCCTCATGGGGCTTTCCCTGTATATGTTTCTACTGGCCAAGTACACAGTTTTACAAGCTACAGTTTCTCTTTCACTCAGCCCTGGTGGAAAATTAGAATTGTGATGAGTATTCCTACACCGACCTTGGGTGCAGGTAGGGACAACAAGCAACTTGCTCTAGTTTTCTAGCCTGATTATCTTTGGAAACAGGATGTAGGAAGCCATGACATGTCTCCTTTCATCTGCATACCTCTGGAGAGTTCCCTCCCTTTCCCCACTAACTTTTGAACCACTCTTGGCCAGTTTCAACCAAAACTTTATAGATGGGTAGGAGTCTCAAAGCCTCAAAGTTTTTACAGCTTTTGGGAAGATAGGTGAGCAGGTAGGTGATAGAATCCAACAGGAAAGAGGCCTTGTAGAGATCCAAACCAGGAAGATGGCTTTAACTGAAGTTCATACCTGCTTTTTACACAGAAGTCACTCACAAGAAATGAAGCTATAAGAAACCATGGTCTTTCTGATCCTCACAGAGCAACTTCTTACATGGCTGTAAATGTTTTGAGAAGCGGCATTGGTTTTTTTACTACTCAATAGTTCAATAAAGTGGTTATTTGTAATATTTGCATTATTTGTCTCACACAACAAATATAACACCCAAATTTGTTACTCTGTCACCAGAGACATCAAATGGGCTAACCATTAATTTAAAAAGAATGTGTAGTACCAGTACTGCTTATTTAATGAAGTTGTACAAAATGAACATAAATGAACCACCTGATACATGGCATCTTGTTAAAGAGTCCTCTTCTTTTGACCTCCCATAGCTCTGTGATGGCTGGTAATTGATCTTACGTCTGGTTGTTCAAGATCAGAGGATACTTTTTTCCCTTGCCAATACTGTCTTCCATTTGTTCCATTTCCTGCATTGCTTCACATATTATTGTATGAAATACAATTTCAGATATGACAGCAGAAGCATGTGTCTTGCCATGGGCATTTTCACCTGGCTTTTGGCTTACCAGATGCACATTCATGTTATCCTGTTCTTCCTTCGTGGTTAAACCATTGTTGCTAGTATGTGGCTTCGTAAGTCAGGGAATGAAAGGGTAGGGCTTCTTCTGATATTGAGCCTCTCAGGATGTTTCTACCTGTAACAATGTGCCAATCTGGGAAAAAATGACTCTGCCTGCAGTTTTTATTAAAGCTCTGAATTCCTCAGGATGCAAGCCTCATTCATTGATCATTCCTAATGGCTGGGAAATGCCTCTGGGGAGCCACCGTTACACATACAGCCCTTAAAAAGTTGCTTGTTGCTTGTGTACTCAAAAACAAGGTGGAAGATAGGAGAGAAGGGGGCTATTTGTCCCCTTCAGCCATGCTTCCACAGTTTTGCTATCCTGTGTGGGATGGATTTCCTCTGTTTCTTGCCCAGTATCTAGATTCACTGTTCTGTGCAAAAAGGCACACCTAATGGCTTTTCGTATCTGGAAGGCCACCTCTTCCTCTACATTTTGCAATAGGAAATGAGGTTGTTCACCAACAGAGAATGATGTGAGACTGCAGGCTTCCAGATTTCCTTTCATACCTGTTTTTCCACTGCCAAAACACTCCTCTTTTTGTTTTCTTCTCTGATAGCTGGAATAAATTCAGTGCCAAACTCTAGGAAACACAACTGTCTGCATATGAAAATCCTGCAACCGTCACTGATGGTGGCGAATTTGCAGTTGATCCTGTTCTGCTGCTTGGTGCTTCTTTTGTAAGGTTGGTCAGGGAATGTTTGCAACACCTGGTGATTTTCCTGAACTATCTGCCTTAACCAGAGTTCCTCAGTTTTCTTATGTTCCCTGCTTCACAGCTGACAGTCCATGTGATGGTGGTTGAAGTCCTGCAGACACAGGAGTGTGACATTCCACTTATGAAGCAAATTCTGTGGTCTCTTTTTTCTGATGAGGAAATGGCAGACTGAAGCCCCATGCAAAAAGAAATGAGTTTTTTACAGGATGTACCCAAGAGGAACTGCTGGAATTTTAAGAAGTAATATGAAAGTAAAAGATGATAAGATGGGACAGAGGGAATTGTGGGAAGTTTCCATAATTCCCTGAGAGGAAAGTGAGTATGTCGTACCAATAAAAATTGCTAGACAGAAATCATTGTGGCTAGTGATGAAGACTGGCTCAGTGGCGTGCTTGTTTTGCTGGTACACCGCTTCCTTGGGCAGCTGGGCTGCCCCAGCAGAGGTTTTCCACCTGGGCATGCAGTCAAGCATCATTGCAATGTCAACAGCTGTATGCCAGCTCAGATGCTACCAGTAGATTTGTTAACATTGATGTGGCCTAAGAGTGTCCATATAGAGCAATATTATAATTACAACAGTGCGACTGTAGAATTCTGTTCCTAGCATATTTCTCTGTGTAGGCAAACCTTTGTAAAACCCAAGCCTTGCCAGCATATCGTGTGAAGCCTTCATTTGTGCAGTCCCATTGACTTTGACAAGTGCAGAGCTAATTGCATGAGAAGCATCTAAGGGTTTAATCCTCCTCCTGATATTTCAATGAAAATTAATTTCTTATATATTATGTATGAGTAATATATTTCTGTTTGTACATTAATATTAATATTGCATATTTTTGAGCAGAAGTTCTATTCTGTGTGACTGAGTTTCTTGGTAAGGTATAGCCCAGAATTCTGCAGGAATGCACATTGAGTTGAAAGTGGACAAGTAAGGGCAAGAGAAGGGTCCTGAGGTGCACTTCCAGAAAGTGAAATTAATCAGCATTAATTTTCCACAGTTTCTGTTTGTATATTGTGGGAGAAAAGTGCTTTTAGTGTTTTAATTACATAAACAAAAAAAAAGGTATATAAAAAGCCCCCAATTTTGCCTTTCTGTTAAAATCTAGAGAGCTTTTACAAAATTTGTGATGGAGAAAAGAGACAAAAGAGTATTCTCTTGTGCATACTTGCAAACTATTAATTTTATTGGGCTACATCTGTTGCTGATTGTTGGTGAAGAAAGTAGTGGCTTTATTGAATGACAGTCTGTCTCAGTATGCCTTTTTTAAAACAAAGGAAAAAAGAGGTGGAAAAAAATCTCTCAGTCTATCAGCTTACTCAGAGTATCAGCTTCTTGCATATCTGAGATCTGCCAAGTCATGCTTTACTGCCCGTGCTTTGATGCCACATCATCTGCAAAATTATTAATGTAGTCTCAATTGTAGTTTCTCTTTATTGTCCATATCTGCATAGCTGCTCTGATACTGAGATGTTGAATGCTGGGATGCTTCTTGATGGGTTAGCAGCTGTCTGGTTCAAGAAGTTCTCCAATTGGTAGCCTGCTTCAATTTTAAGTGCAATGTAAGGAGACAGAAGTACGTAGGGATGCTGACAGAGAGTTCAGTTGTTGACACAGTTGGCTTCTGATTCTTGAACACTGCTCGGCACTTAGAGTCATGGTGTTCAGAGGCCCAGCCTCACCCAGGATTGGGCCCTAGGATAGAAAGACAGAAAGAAGCATATTTGTTTTTCAGATCCCAGATTAAATTCACAATGCTTAAAGCTGTTTGTACTCATGAACTATGTAAATCTGATATAAAGTAATTGAGAGAAAATAAATATACAGCCACATGCTGCCAGGATTAAGAGTCACTTTTCTGATAGGTACCTCACCTCAGTACTGAGTTTTCAAAGACACAGAAAGAGTTAAGGGATTAGGGAGCTCAGACGGAAGAGATGCGATTTAAAAATGTTGCAAGATGTGGTACTTTCTCTGTGAGGATGTGAGATGTTGCAAGCTAATTCTCTTCACCAACTAGTGAAAGAAGAGGTTTGTAACCGAGACATTGAAGAGAGGCATGGGTATATGCAGAATCCAGAATGTAAAGGTGAAAGACAGAACAGCAGACTATAAGAAGGACTTCAAGCAGAATGGGGAAGGGCCAGTAAAATGAATATTCATATTTCTGCCTGAATACACTTCGTGCACTAAAGCAAAAAGTAACCATAATGAAAGAAATTAGAAAAAATAATGTTTTTCTCCATTTTTCATTTTGCTTACCTTATAGGATTGATTGTGTTCTGTCTCTAGGCTTGTGCACTCAGACCTCATTATAGTTTAGACCCTGCTAAGTAAAAGCAGAAGAATACAAAAATCCTCGTAAAATCATTAAGAACATGTTTTTAAAGCAATTAGGAAATACTAATTAAAGGATGTTCCATTAGTGATGGGAAGAGTTAGCAATTAGTCAGTCCAAAAAAAATGCAAGCTGACAGTGCCCCATAAGCAAGATAAATAGCTAACTATGCAGTGAAACTGTCTAACATATGCTTAGTTCTTTGAAAGCTTAAGGTTGACAAAATAAGCATCCAGGAAGATAGAAAAGAAATCCTCAATTAAGGTACTGTCAAAAATAATCTGAGCTATGATGAAGAATGAGTAAGTGGACAAATAAGCTCTTCAGAGCTGGGACCATGCTTGCTTTTGTGTCTTAGGCAGGGCCTAGCTCACTGCTAACATTTAAAAAAAATAATAATGTGAAAAATCAGCTTGCAGTGGTGACAAGTTGCAATAGTTAGTGTGCAGGTTTTCACTTGATTTTGCATATGATTTGCTAGGAGCACAAATGTGGAACATACTTTCTCTTTTCAGGTTACCTTCTTGTTGGTGTAACAGGTTGAATCAGCTCCATCCTGGATTTAATGTGAGGGAAACAGTGGGAGTGAATCATGGCCTGGGAGAAGGGAATTTGAGGATTGGGAAGTGTGGGGTCACTCTGTTTTGGCTGCAGTAAGTTGGCTCTGCTGCATTATCGATCCATGCCTGTGGTCTGTGCTGAATTTGAGGAGTGAAAAAAGCATTGAAAGTCCCCTTTCCTGGTGTGACAAGGGTAAACACGTTACTTACTTGTAAATAGGAGATTATTGTTAGGTGAACAGTACATGTCAAAGCCATTTTTGGTAGTAGAACTGTTGTGTATAAGAGAAGCCTGAAAGGAGTATAGAATAACTAAGGGATGCCTGCAAGCCTGTATGCACATTCTCTCTTGAGAATGAAGACACGGTGCTTTAGAAGCTGTAAGACACATTTTTGGTTACTTCATACAGGGAAGAAGCATTCAGTTAGAAGGGGGATACAGGAGACCTAGAAATGGTATAGGTAATCAAGGAAACCAATATTGTCAAAGAAAACGCTTTGACTTGGAGCTTGTAGCATATTCTGCCCACAGAGAAGAGAGAGATATGGACTACCTGTGATATAATGGAATATAGTATACAAAAGTGACCAGCAAACTCAGAAAAAGATCCATCCCAAAACTTTCAGATAAAGTAGCTGAAGATAACAGGAAACATTAAGCAGATATATTTACAGTCCTTTTTAGGAAACAGAAGAAGTGGCAGCAGCCTGGGAAAAGAATACTGTTAACAGACATTTAACAGGGGATGTGAGAATTATGCATGACATTACATGAGTTTTATTTAAATAGTGGGGAAAATGAGAGAAAGGCTAATCAAAGACATGATAGAAGAACACCTAGAAAGTTTGGATTTAGTGAAGAATAGAGGACAAAGATTCACAAAGGGAGTATCATGCCTAAATTCTTGATAAGAGTATTTTGAGAGAGTAGCCACAAGTACTGACAGAGGAGCCTATAAACATGATTTACCAGTATTTTAGCAAAGCTTTTCAAACAGTATAGCACAAAAGACTAATCTGTTGGGTAAGTATGGCATAGGGAGAGCTACTTTATTTGATTAAAAAAGAAAGGGGACAGTAACTTGGATATGGAAAGCATAGGAGTCTTGTGAATTGAAGCAGGTTAGGTTGGAGGAGTGTGAACAATGGAAAGACTTAAGAATCATTATTTGCATCAACTTTGTTGAATGTATGCAGCATATCCATACTCTGGAAGAAAGAATAAGTAGTAAGGTGATGTACAAAACCGGGGAAATGTCAGAACAAAATAGGCAGGTGATAAAATTCAGAATGACTTTGGCAAGGTGGTGGAGCACAGGCAGGTAAGTAGCCTATGCAGTTTATTTTCAAGTAATATAATGAGGCTAAGGAATAGAAAAAGAAAAATGTATGGATACCACAGACAGTCGCATGACACAGAAGGCTACACAGAAGGATGTAATGTACTTGTGAATACAACTGTAAATCCCTGGTAGAGTGTTTACTAGTTGTTTTGCATTGTTTTTGAAAGCAAATAAAATTCTGGGACACAGAACTGAAGTACTGATTGGAAAGACCATGTTCTTGGGCCATTTATAGATGCAGCAAAGCCTGATTTGACATGACATGGACAGTTTGGGCACCTTCATAGTGAGGAAATTTTGAAAACTTCAAAGTGACAAGTAAGGATCAGGACAATAATTAAAGGTCTAGGTGAAATTAATTATTCAAAAGGTTAGAGAGACACATGTATATGCTCTGCATGGATCGAAGGCCCGATCCAAAGCTCATTAAATGTATTCACATTTGCATTCCAAAAAGCTTTAAATTGGGTCTGAAAACAGGATTGAAAAAGAAGAGGAAAGCAAGAAGCAACCAGACTGCCCAGTGCTCTTGTGAGTCATTTACTCCAAGCAGTTTTTCTTCCAGGGCAATTTTGAATGGCCCCAGTAATGACTCTGGCATGAGATTTACAATCAGTTGACTTTTTTCCAGTGGGGTTTTGGGGGACCTAAGCTATGATTTTTCTTGAAGCACTACTCAACCTGCTTTGAAAATCAAGCTCTTGAAGTTCATGTGTTTCCAATATCTGTTTGCAATACCAGCAATGCTGCTTTGGGGAGTCAGGGGGTGGAGGATTAGGACTTAAAAATGAAACATGACTAGACACATTTTGCTTCTGAAGAGGCTTATATTTGAAGAGTCACTGGAAATCGCAGCAAAAGTATAATTAAAATCTCAAACACCAGCAAATAATTTTCAAAAAGATGGAAACTGAGTTGATATAAGGTAATTTTGTTTAAAAAAGCCTCCTGAAAATAAAATGTATTTTTCTGTAGCCTCCTCCGCATCAGCAAATATGTAAGAAAAATACATTGTTTTTTCCTAAGTTTGAAAAAAATTGGGAAAAATACATGTTAGCATTTTGTTAATATTCATTCACAAGAACAAAAAAAGCCACTTCAGATCCAAAAGGTTATTGTCGTCTTTTTACTTGGTTGGAACACCAGAAAATGCAGAAACCTGTTCATGGTGGGTTTTCATTTCCTTTGAATTGTCCATGTTTCCTTTTAAGCGTATTTTTCCAACCGGAGCTAATACGAAATCACTCTACAACAATAAATGTGCTTCGACCCACTATTGTGTTTGGCGGGAGAGTGAGGACCTTGGCCAGCTGTGGTCTCTGGCAGGAGGCTGACAGTGGCAGGTAGAGATGTACTTGCCACCAGCTGTCCCCTGCCATCCCCACGTAGAGCTGGAGCAGGAAGGCCTGGGCACCCATTCCGTCCTGCTGACTCCTGCATAGGTGCTGAAGGGCTGCATCCCTGCAAGCAGCCTCAGCAGGGTTCAGCAAGGATGGCTGTCACAGCCCCGTGTGGCTTTCTGTGTGGAGCTTGGCCTTCCTGTGTCGCTGGAAGCTTCCTGAGAGACTGAAATGGCTTCTTCAGTCACAACGCTATTTTTCTGCCTTGCAGTGTTATGCAAGCAAGTCTTCCTCCTTGGTTACCCAGGCAAGGGACATGGAGCTGTGATACCCCAGGGCTTATTCCTATCTTCTTCCCCCAAGTTTCCCCTTTGTGGAAACATGGTCTCCTCTGGGGTCTGCCCCTGGCAGGGAGTCGGGACCAGCCCCGAGCACATCTGAGCCAGGACCTCATGTGAGCAGTCAGGCATCCTGTGGTCTCGGCCAGGCTGGTGAGACTGAGCTGTCACTCTGGCAGGCACACAGGGCTTCTGCAAAACCTGAAATGCATGGAAATACCGACGTGCTGCTTGTTCACAATGGTGTGAAAAGGACTGCGTTTGATCATGTTCAAAATCTAAGAGTAAGCGGAATTTAGTGAGTTGCTTTTAAAATCAAAACTTACCGTGAACAGGTTTAGACACTTTGAGATGACTGTGTTTTGAGTTAATGAAAGTTGATGTCAGCATTTTAGAATATGTTTAGGAACAAAAAAGAACTAGTTTTTGATCAAGCAGCAGTCACAAAAACATTCCTTCCTTCATGATAAAAAGAAAACCTCTGTGTGATTTTGCAAATATGTCAGATCATTTTGAAGAGGCTAGCAAGTGCTAGTAATTTTTTTTTTTTTTTTTTTGCTATAGTTGTCAAATGAGATTGGTTTTTGGCATTAGACTTCAAAAAAATCCAACCTTTATATGTATTGTCATTATGTACATCAGTCATAATTTTGCCAACAATTCTTGACATGCACTCTGTATTACTGTGCTAACAAGAGAAAAGACCAGCCATTAAGTTTATGTTTCTTTGTTTTTGAACAAAGTCACATATCAGAAATAATGCTAGGGGTATGCTAATAAACAATATATAGTGCCAGTCATCAGGGAGTAAGAAATATTTTCTAACTAGTTCTAAAGGGAAACAATGTTTTAAAAAAAGGGAGAGTGATTGTTATTTATGCAATATTGTTGTTCTATATGTCAGCATCAAAAAGCATCTTGTAAAGAGCTGAGCATAATAAATCTTTGCTCATGACTGTCATTAGAGGTCTTTGATAGATCTAGATGTAGTATGGTAAGGTTAAATTTACCAACATATAATAATAAGTTTTTGGACTGCATCTGAATTTGTAGCAATGTTACCAGTATGGTCACAACAACCAAAAACAAGAGAAAAATTATTGGATCTTTTTAAACAGCAGGCTTTTCAAATTGTAATTGTAAAACTAACTCAAATCAAGTTTGTTTTCTGGGTGTCCGTTGATTTCATTTCTCTATGTAGGGATTTAATTTGGTTACATTTCAGAAAGCTAAAGTTGGTTTAAATGAAAAACAGCAAAAAAAGCTTATGATTGTTTCCACTGAGAAGCAGCCCAACACTTTTTGTTATTGTTTTAAAATAGCCTCTGAGTATCAGGAGCAATAGGAGATTTGTAAAGAGAAGCCCACAGGAACACGTAATTTTGGAGTTGACTTTGATTAGTCACTAATTTTACAGTTAACTTCGTAAGAAAAAAATGACGTATGTTGAAAAAGTCTTTGAGTTTCTGCCTAAGGGCTTGGAGTAGGAAGATGCTTAATGGAGGGGCACTTTGTCTGTCTGGGACAAGGCATCCAAACTTAGGCACTAACAACATATCCAGCAAGTCTTTAAGAATGTTTTGATTCAGAAAAAGACTTTTTTTAACATAATAGATAACACCTGCTACGTAATACTCTTCAAAAGTTAGATATACACAAGGCAAACTGTATTTTTCATTGCACATTAGCTGGTGAACCCTACTTCTTCCCCAACTAATATATATTATAAATCTGCGATTTACCACATTTGTGTCAGCCTTTTTTGAACTTTGCATTTTTTAAAAAAACTTTGTTGGGGGGGCTAATATAGGCAAAGTTCCTGTGGCTTTGTAAAAAGATACATGTCTCTTGAATTACTGGCCTGATTTGCCATTTCAGGATTTATCTTGTATTCATTGCGTGTTCAAAACAATAGTTGAGCTCTCCAGGACTGTTACCTTAAGTCTTTAGTCCTTCATACTACAATTGTGCAGTTGAATAATTTTATGAATCTGAGCTGTCTCATTAGATGCCTAAGTGATTGCAGATTTAAGGTCTTAGGATGAAAAAGCAAAATCTTAATGGCTGTTTCTTCCAGCTGTTTTGTCAATGAGCTTTAAATTTTGAATGTGCTCTTCAATTTGGCTTTTAAAGTAGTGCTTTCCAATATCAAATCTCTGCCAGTTTAGGTCAAGAAAATAAGAGAAAATAAAATCATGTTCTTAGGATATTGTTGCTTAATCTGTAGCGTGTTTTGGACAAGTGATATATTTTGTGGAAAAGTGAAATAGCAGAATTAATTCAGAAGACACGAAAACATTAGTGAAAGACTTTCCATATACACCAAAGAGAGCAAAGTAATGCATTTCCTTATTTATAATGAAATTTGATCTGTATACACAATGATTTGTAAGTAAGTTAGGCCCAATCTAAAGTGGCTGGTAGGGTGGCCCTTTGGTTGGATTCCAACCAGCCTTCTGAGTTTTTGGGAATGTTGGAGCTACTGCCCAGATACAGTAACATTTGTCCAGACTGGCAAGGATTTTTCCCTCCTGGCAACCTGATGGACTACTTAAAATATATAGTGCAGAGGAAACTCTGCAGCCCAGTCAAGAATGAGGAAGAAGCAGATTTATGATATCTGGGTTCTGTTCCTGGCTTCACTGCAGTTCCGGGGTAGGGCCAATCCATTGGTGTAAAAGGAAGGATTCACATCTCTTTCAGTGCTGTTTCAATCACACCCCAAATATACTCTTTGCATTTTGCTTTCCATGAATATAAAGCTGATGTTTTAGCAATATTGGTCTGTCCGTGGAGTTAGGAAGCTGAAAAAAAACAATCTCTAGAGAATTTCAAGAAACACAAATATAAGGTGCTACAGAACTGCAGAGTGTTGTTATTTAATATTACTAATTAAACCTTAATGAAAACATTGCTGGAGAGCTTTAAATGACCACTTTGAGCTCAGCATTTTAAGTTTTAACGAAATGGTTCTGATTGTATGCTTCAGTAAATTTTATCTACCCTTGTTTCTTTAGAAGAAGACCTACCAGTGCATCAAATGTCAGATGGTTTTCTACAATGAATGGGATATCCAGGTTCATGTTGCAAACCACATGATTGGTAAGTGAAGCATTAAACCTTCTCAAAGACAGATAGCCATTTCTCTTACTCAAGATCATCATTGCCTCTAAAATTAAACAGAGTTAAGGAGAAATTAATTGTGCATCCATCAATGATTAACCTAGGCATGATTGATTTTTTTATTCATATTATTAGACTTGATAAAGCGTTAGCATATTTTATTTTCTGCAAGGGCTAGTTTAGACTTCTGCAGAGAATTATATATCCACTGCCAGTCAAAACACAGGTGATTAACAAATTAAACTTCTAATCATTTTTGCATTATTGAAAACAAACTAACAGGAATGGTTAATGAACTGGATGTTAGCTTTCCATAGAGTTTTAGACAGGTTTTAATTTCAGAAGTTATTATGGTAATGATACTACTGTGTACTTCTCAAGCACCTTGGTCCAAAATCAAAACTGGTGAGTTTTTGTCGTTAGGAAACATAAATAATTCAAATGGCCATAAAATGGTATTGTTTGTTGTGTTTGAGCAATCTGGAAACAATCCTGAGTGTACCTATAGACAATTAAATACTATCACTTATTTTAAAAAATAAGGAATTGTAGTTTTCAGTAATGGAATCTGCTCTTTAAAGTAAAACCATTTGAAAAAATCTTTTAGGATTTGTGATCCAAGCATGGCTGTTACAGCTGTAAATTGGAATGAAACAAAAGCTGCTTTTTCTTTGATATTCATATTTTCCTATTATTTGCTTATTCCCCTAGGATTACCCATAATGTTTTCAATTTGGTAACCACTCAGTAATAGCACTAAGAGTTCTATCAGCCAATTAAATTTATCAAGCACATCATTTGCCCACTAATAAAATAACATTGCCAGCATTGTCTCATTTTGTTTTTAGCCTCTTTTCCAAATTTCACGTTTGGAGACAGAGAGGAATACCATTGATTATATACTCCTACTTTCCTTAATGCTGTTTTTTTGCTACAATAATAAATGCTGCTAAACACAGAAGGAACTGTATGGTATAAAGTCAATAATCACGTATCCAACAGAAAAGAAGTTGTTTTCTTTTTTAATTTTATAACTCAAAAATACTTGCTTGGTAGTAGTTTTTTTCTTACAAGGTAACTTGAAAATTTCTTCCATGAGCCCGAGTAATTTGGCTGTGCTATAAAAGTTCCCTGCCAAAACTTAATAGCTCACTTTTCCTAGGTATTTTGTTAATAAGTTTTAACACATGTAGAGCATGAAGATTTTATATACTCTTCATAAAAATGAATAAACACAAGTGAGAAGCTGGTTTTGTAAAGCAGCTAAGTGATTTGCCTGTTGGATTAAGCCTTAGTTTTGGTATTTTTGTGTCTTTGGGGATGAGATGATTTGAACTGCTTCACAGTATTCAATCTGGGTCAGTAACATGGAATTTAAAAATAGTCTATTACCAACAACAGAACTCACCATTTCTGTTATTTTCTTTGGATACAAATTAATTGCAGCATACGGTAGATACTGAAGTGGGACAGGGGAAAGGACACTTTGTGGATAAGGGTGATGCTGGAATGTCAAAGTGGTGTGTTTCCTTGCCACCCAGTTCCCAGCTCCCTCCTATTTCAGCAGAGCATCCTTCTCCTTTCCTGAAATACTCAGATTTTCATTTTTTTAATTTTATTTTCTGGATGAGTTTTAGTAAAGGGTCAGAATGGGAGGAGAGCAGGGAGGAGAGAGTAAGTAAAGCAAGACAAATCCAGTTATTGTCAGCCTGCAGATCTGAAAAGACTGAGGTTTTCTTAAACTGAGCTATGAACTGTTTATGTTTTATTCCTAAAAAGTTGGATGAGGTTGAATGAGAAAGAGAATCTTTAAAAAAAAATCTAATTCTTTTTGCCTGTGTTATATCTAATCATGCATGATATTGCTTCATGACATAACCATAGTGACACAGATTTACATGTGCTTAATAAAAAAATATTCCCAGTGAAATAAACAAGGAGCTTGCAAAACATGCAGGGAGATTTGCTGGTTATGCTTGTGGTAATCTGCGTTCAGTGGAAGATTCTTATCTGCACTTGCAGACTTAACTGTGCAGCTCCTAATGATGCAGCCTTGATAAAGCATATGCAAGGGGATTTGTGTTGGGGTGGAGTAAAAGGAATATCAGCATTTCTGTTCCAGAGAGTTTGGAATGTAACCTCAGAATTCGAAGCACAGGGAAAAATAATTTCTGATCTCCAGTTCTGTTAGCCTTCTCACAGCCAATTGGTTCTTTCCTTAACTATCTTTCTAATTTCACTCCCTGCTTCACAGGCGTTTTTCCAAGACCATATTCAGTCTAGAGGGAAAGGTTCAAGAGGTGACATTGAGCTGTTTAAAATTGGCCTTAGTTTATGTGTATCTGTAGGTGAGCTTATAGTATATAAATAATATAGAAAACATGCACACAAACACATTTGTGTAATATAAAGCGTAGTCCACACATATACGCAAAGATACCTGAGTGCATATCAATATGCAGACCAAAAAATATAATAGAACACTTAAGTAAATATTGACTTGTGGCTGCGGCCCATTTACCAAACAAAAAACCCTGGTGGCCAACATGCCTTGGTCCCTCCCTTTTCTATGTGTGCCTGATAAAATATGTCTTGCTGCCTGCTTTCCCAGTAGGAAATTGGCAGAACAAGATGTAGTGTCTTCACTCCTCTAGGGAAGAGAAAGTGAGAAAGTTTCAGGAAGAGAGAAAGAGAAAAGGACTTTACATGCAAGGGAAAGGGAAGGTAATCTGGGAAGGCAAGGCGCTAAAAGTCAAGGGGAGTGATAATCCCTAGATCAAATGTAGGGGCAATAAACACCTTCAGGTCCAGACATCATGACACAGTCTCAGGAACTGTATTGCCTCTCGGAGTAAAATGTTAGCGTTATCTATATTGCAATTATTGTTGCATGTAGGTTAGTTTCTTCTCACCTGAAGGACTCCAGATGAGTTCAGAGAAATGAGAAAAGGAGAAGCAATAGCAGAGGAGAAAGGGCAGGGAGAACAAAGGTGAAGGGAATTTCTACTACTGAAGAAAAGCAGGCATAAATATCAATTAATAAGGGAAGAAAGTACATGGAAAAGGGGGAAATGAACTCTCACAGGAAATGGGAAAGATAACGAATAGAAGAGAGACTAGAGAAGAAAGGAAGATGGCGGGAACAGCTGGGACACAGGACAAACAGCAAGAAGGTGGATGGTCATCTACCAACCTCCACTCGGAAGTAGGTGGGAACCACTCATGGAGATACTTGCTCAGCCAATCTAAGGCTTGAGTGGTTGAGTTGTTGCTCGCCAGCTTTTTAGCAGTTTGGGGGCCTAGAAGACTTGCCAGTGTACCCTTTAATTATTGTGACCTTTGAGTGCGATACCAGGATATAAGCTGAGTTCATGCTGCTGACATCCAAAGAGAGAGGATGCATTATGGAAGGTCACTAAGGCAAAGATATGTTTAAAAAATCCCGGTCTGAAACTTAGACTTTTAAAAAAGGCAAGTGGCATTACTTTGTTGGCTAAAATATCTCCACTGAGGGTAGGTATTTTTAGGTTGTGTGTCTGTGTGTGTTTTTGTCTAATCAAATATAATCTCAACTAGACATTTAGCAAGGGAAGAGGGATTAGAGGCTATTTGAAAAGCCTCTTACTCTTCTTTGTTAAGAGGGTATATAGTGTTTTTACAGATTTTGTTATACATTTCAATCAATCCAACAAGAAGGATCATGCCACCTAATGGAAAATAAAATCTGTGGGTGACCCAATGAAGTGTAACCTTAGGTATCTTTGACAACAAAACAATTTACATGTTATTATACAAGTTAGATATCAAAAAGATTTTACAGGGATGGCTTTCATCAGTAATTACATGCTCATTAGTTTTATAACTTCACAGTTTAAAACTATTCCGCAGTCTTTAATCTAGTCTTCCCAACATCCTGGTGATGAGATGGGGCAATAAGCCTTTTCCATCGGATAGGTGAGGACAAAGAGGGTAAGAAGCAAAATTCCTTGCTTAGCGTAAGCGACTGAAAGTTCAAGAGTCCTGACCACCATATCCATTCTCACTTCTCTAGATGCTGTGTTTTGTCAAGCAATGCCCATGTTTGCTTAAACTACACACTGATTCAAGCTTAGGCTAGGGGATGCTTGTGGACAGAAAGGGAGGCAAAGCATTGGCTTTGTTAAACAGGCCCTCTGTTTAAGCATTGTTTTGGACCTAGATGTAAACATGTACTTTTGTTTGGATAATTGTGAGGATGCTTGCCAAATGAAGGTGTGATTGTTGGTATATTTATTGAAATCTATTAATAAAACAATTTCTCAGCTTTGTGTCTTCTTTGAGTGGAAACAGGAGGAAATGTATATTCAGGCACATTTTATATGGTTTTAGGAAGTGCTGGCAAACAGTAATTCTTCAGCAGCCGTACTTCTTTCTTCTACTTTTCTCTCTGAGTGGAATCTGTAGCATTTCTAGCAGCTTTCCCTGAGAAAATTCTGTTACTGGGTATATGTAGAAATGAAAGCAGCTTTCTGGTATCCCTTTGTTTCGCTCACATAGTTTACAGTTGGCATTTGACCTGAGAGTGTAGAAAGAGAGTATGCCATTGTTGTGGTGTTTACTGCACTCCACTGCTCATCTTCTGCCTGCTATTTTAAGTAGAAAACCTAAACATTATTTTTCCTCTTCAATTCCTTTATATCTGTAGTACCTGATGCACTACGGTGTAAATAGACTAAATAGTTGTTATAATCCCTAGGATTTTGCACACACACTCATACAAAGGGGATCAAAATCGAGGGTGTTCTGACATGTTTAACTCAGAAAAGGAATTACTCCATATAAAATTATGAGGCTCAAAAGCAGAAGTGTAAATTTGTAAGTGGTCTGAACAAAGTGCTGTTAGGCATGAGATAATGTAAAGAGTTGACATTGCCAAGAACTATTTATGAAGAGCTTAATTTTTTTCACTCTGATAATTCTTGACCAATAATTACCAGCTTCTAATTATCTATTTTAGTTAGAAAGAAATCTCTATCACTATGGAGGTTGGCATTGCAACTAGCGCATAAATCCCCAAAGAGGTAAATGTGTTCCAAACAGCCACAAACAACTGTCTCATGAAACACAGTGAGCAAATTGCGAGCCGCTGGCTGTGCACAACAGAGCAGCACATTTACCATTGAGGACTGATCAGGCTGACAAAGAGAATGATAAAAGGGGGGAAACAGCCACAATCTTTGTAGTTTGCCGCTACTTATATTGATGGAGAGAGCAAGCCCCAGTGTCATAGCAAGAGCTGCGACCCCTCTGAAAAGCTGGCGAGGAAGAGTGAAGGAGGTGACGGCCAGGATTCAGTGCTTTTTCACAACCCTACTTTTGAAAATTTCTATATAGGTCTTTTCTTATGACTAAACAGACTTTTTTTTTTTTTTTTAACCTTTTCAGTATCAGCATAAAACACATTTTGTGAAGTCTGTTGTGGTGAAGGGAAGAGCTTGTTTCTGAGGGGAGGATGTTGTGTAGAATTTAGCAAGGTGGCAGGTGTGAGCGGGGGGTGGGAGGAAGCAAAGGGCAAGACGAAAAAATGCAAACACTGAAGTTAGGAAGCAAATGGGAAAACGGGACCAAACAAGCCTGCAGGTGACAGAAGGATTTTGGTTTACAGCAGTAAATACTTCATCAGGCCCCAACTAGGCAAATTTGAAAAGAACAGTATATGAGAGTTGGGAACTATTAAGTTAATTTATCTGAAAAGAAATGTTGCAACCTTGTTTTGCAATAACAAATAGTATGTAAGCATCAGAAGATATAAAAACACATTTTAGTGCAACCCATGATTTTCTTTTGGTGACAGTGATATAAATATATATAATGTATATATGGATGTGTATATATGTGTGTATGTATATGTATATATAATGTATATATATTTATATATTTGTGTGTTATGTGGGTGTGTATGTGCATGTCTACATTATGCATGTATTAACTACATGCATAATAAATCTATAAAAATAAATCATCTTATTTGCCTCCCGTTTATGCAATGTAATTACTGTTCATGTGGACAACATCACTGATGTCTAGACAAAAGAAATACCTAAAAGATCAGCCTCCTGGAGCCCAGTAAGGCTTTAGCCTGGTTGTAAAATCATGTGGCATTCACACATGCTATATTTTGTGTAATGCCTAAGGTCATTAAAAAACATTATTTTCCTTTCACATATGCAGAAAACTGTACAGTGCAACTAATACTTGTTGCATTTTGCTGATCTCAAGTATCACCTCTTCAGATATAGCAGAATTACCTGCTATACAGTAGAACGGACATTGTGAAGCCTCTCTTACCAGAGGTTTTTCCATGTTTGGAGAAAAAGAATCCAAAGATACGCATCTACACACTAGAGGATGAAGGAGGTGAAGACTTCCTTTGTCTCTCATCTTTCACTGATTCTTCAGTAAGAGGATGTGGAAACTGTCATTTTATATGGAAGGAAAAGATCATACCCTCTTAGCATCAGAAAATCATTTGGTCCTTGGGGATCTCCTATTTACAGTCAGAACTGGCAAGAAGTTGCCAGAAAGTTAGAGGAGACTTTGTCATGTTGTCTAGAAAATGCTGAGATGTATATGAAATATCCAGAAAAATCAGCATTTGGTATGAAATCTGAGAAAACGTAGGCTTATTTTGTGATGAGCTGGGTTAAAAAATAGATGAAATCTGTGCTGTTTAATACTAACAGAAAGCTACTCTCATGTGGGCAATGCTGGCTTATTTGAAAAGCCCATAAAGGGTTTCTACATGGACCATACAAAAGGGATACTTTCTCTTTAATAGCCATCTGTACAGGAGAGATGAGAAGTGGGCCAGGTCATCTCTCCTCAGCTGTCATGATATTAACGTAGGTAATGGAGCAAGCTCTGCGTTCTGCTGGGTGTTGTTTTTCATAGATGTTCATCGATTTACACAGATAATTCTATTTATTTCTTAGAGTTGGTCCAGGCAGACCGGGCAGAATAGCAAACACCAAAGCATTTCAAATGACTTTATCTTTGTTGTTTTGTAATGTAACTTTTGTCTAAAAAATGGTGTCACACCTACTGTGCAGATGGCTGCATGATTTGTAAACCAGCCAAAACATTTAAACAAATGTGTGATCTGGGGATAGATTAAATAAAGGATAAAATGGAGTGTGGACCACAAATTCTAATAATCAGATGATTTTAAGTTGTGTGTAGTGTGGAGCGATGGTAACAGTGATAGCAGGGAATGCTTGCCAATGACAGCAAGGTGCCTTACAGATCTCAGGATGGAGCCTGTGGCCTAGTAGGCCTCGGTTTGAGAGCTGCACATTTGCTGTACAGCTGGCAGCTCTGTATGGGGACATCAGATAAAACTTATGTAAAATGAAGTGTTATTGCTTAGTATGAAATTGTGCAGAGAGGGAATTTGCAGACAGTAACTGAAAACAGAATTCATGGTACCAATGAAGCAGACTGTAAATATGAAGAGGCTTTAATTATCTGCGCAATTTAACAAAAAATCCAAGATGTATTCAGAAACGGCAAAGGCAGCTGTAAACATGCTAGAACAGCACCGTTCACTGTGCTTAAAGTTATGTCACCTATCTGGGTTACAGGCTCCCCTCTGCCCCCCGAGGGGTATGTGATTTCACCCACTAAGCTGTTCTGATTGGAGCTGACACTTGCATTTCAAGAGTTTGAATCGGGAACGGTTGTTTTCTTTTCGAGAGAGTTTTTTGGGAAAGACTGTCCAAGCATTTAAAATCACAAATGGTTAAGTCAAAACACAGTGTGCAAACATTTCACAATCTTTCTTTTTGGAGTGGGTGGAGAAGTGGGGGGAAGACTTAAAGAACTGCAGTAAAATTGAATGGAAATGTTCTAATGTTTAATAATAATAATAATAATAACAGAGAATTTGAAACTGTCCACAATTCAGGGAGTTCATCTTATAAAGAAAATGAAGCAAACCACACCAAAGGTGTATATCTTTCTTGCAGAAATTTCTGTTATATTAATAGTACTTGATGAAAAGGGTGCTGTGGAGTGATAATGCCAGCCAGTACTAAAGTTGCTCCTTTTCATCCACCTCCTGTAAGATTCTCCTCCTAGCTGGAGATGCGATATACTATGCATGTTAATACTTAAACACCGCGGGATGAATTAATGGCATTGTGTCAGCTTTGCCTTTTGTTCTTTTTGCTGGCCATTTGTATTGCAGGCTTTATCGGTCGCCTTAGCACATTCTTTCGGGCCATGTTTAACTGCCGGCACCGAGGGTAGCCTAACCATCACTTTTCTAAATCGTCCCTATTCTTAGCAAGGAAGCCGCTGATTCTTAGATGCAGCACGGCCCCAGGTTTCCTCCCTGCTTTTTAAGTGCAGGAAGCAAAACAAAAGGAGCCAATATGGAGAGTGGGTGTCGAACTTCAGCTGCTCATATTGTTGCATTTGGTGAGCTGACGGGGTTTCGTAGGTCACCTTTAGAATTATGCCTATGACAGCAGTAGCTACCTGCCAAGATTGCAAGGTATCTCACAGCTCGCAGGATGGAGCCTGTGGCCTGGTAGGCCGCAGTCGGAGGGGTACACATTTGCTGTACAGCTGGCAGCACTGTATGGGGCAGCAGTGTGGGCTGTTAGGGAGCTGGAAAGGAGACAAGCATGAAATTTCTTCTAACCCCAACTCTGTTTTTCTGTACTGTTGGCTGCTTCTCAGTTCCTTGACAAAAAAACCAATCAGGCACCCTTTAATCCGCCTGTGATTACCAGTGGTATAAAAAGAGAAGCATAATGAGGAAAAATGCCTCGTTTTGTTGCCTTCAAAAGCCAACAAATTGGAGTTAACTTGACAGGAAGTGGCTTAATAATTAGATTATTTATTTATTCCTGACACATATCCCCCTGTTACTAGTCTCAGGAGATCCTGTAGATGGTACGATTTTCAAGCTGCCATTACTTCGCTGTCTTCTGTGAACAAAGAAGCTACTGTCTATCAGTCAATTAAATGCACTCTTTAAGCAGAGGCTGAGAAGTCCTCAGTGGAGAGAGCCCTGGGACATTGTGGCTGATGATTCCTTTCTCTGTACTGTACATCACACTCTCAACTACAGTCCCCACAGAGATGGAATAAAGTCATGCATTAAAATATCACTTGTTGATTTGTTTGCTAATGAAGAGCCATTGAAATGTTTGTGTATTTCTGTGGCAAAATTGTTGATAAAAGGACTACTTGCTTGCATATCTTACTTCATCTTCAGTAAGAGCTTATTTAAGACTTACTAAAATTAAAGTCAACAAATTAAGGAAAAAACAGAAAGATGGATAATATTGGTTTACTTGCAATTCACATCAATGTAAATAACACCGAGGACAGGAAGAAGAGAGAAAGGGGAATAATAGTACTTCAACCATGTCTGATGTAATTTTCTTCATTAGTAACAATAAGGATCTCTTTTTTCTATTCTGGTACAGTAGTGGGCACACTTATTTCAAATAATAAAAAGCATAAAAATATGTGAGGCATACATTGAAGGTATCCATTTAAAAATAATCCTGGGCATGTAAAAAAAAAAAAACAAACCAACAATTAAAAAGAAAAATGGAAAAGCTGATAATTTTTTTTTCTTTTCTTTTGGATTTTAAAGATGTCCAAGTAGCAAAAACTTCCATTAGTTAGAGAATTAGAGTTAGAGATTATGCAGCCAGTTAGCCCCGTATTTGGGAAAAGTGTAGCCATTTCAGGCTAGTTAGTAATGCTAAGGGTTTATGCTTAATGCAAAATGAGAAAAGTTGCCCAAGCTGGGGATTCTGTGATTAACTTCCCCCCAGGCTTTTTCACAGAATTTCATAATCTCTCTTTGTCCTCCCTCTACCCCTCCACCCTTCTTCCTCCACGAGCCCAGGTCGCCAGAGCCGACTACATGGCGGGGGGGGAGTTGTCTGAGGGATTTTTTAAAGAAGTTGAAGTACGTGTACACCTGTCTTCATACTGAAAATCATTAATTGGCAATATCCATCTGGAGCTGGTTCAGTTCTTGGGCTGCTCATCTTAGAGAGCTATATTTGCTCTTAAGAAATATTGATGGTGCCGTAGCAGTTCTCCAGTGAACTAGCTCTGTTCTGAATCTAGCCTCTGTATGACCATTTGCACCTGCAAATAGAGACTATAAGTGCTATAACATATGGTTATTTTCTCAGCCTTATAAAAAAAGTCACTCCTACCAGGGTTATTGTTTTCAATGAACCTAACAACAAGCTATAGGGAATTAATTCAAACCAGCCTCAAATTGGAGTGTTTCTTATTCCTATCCTGTTATTCCAACTCATTTTATTAGAAAAAGCTTAGATACTCAGAGGTGTTCTATAATAGAAAATGAATTTGAAACCCATTCATTAATTGGTGATTAATACATTTCAGGATTAGTTTAAGCAAGGCCCTACCTCCTGCCCAGTCAAGTATGTTCTGGTTAATATCCAATTATCTGCACCTTCATACTTATTATGTCTTAATATTTCGGATATGATAACCAGAAACTTGAGAGTAATGCTAATGAGGAGCATAGAACAGGAATTAACCAGTGACACACTCAATGATCCTTACTGAGGAAAGTAACTCCTTCTGTCTCCTCAGCATAGTGGGGGAGCTACCACACACTTTCTGTAAGCAGGACTTTTAATTCTGCCTTTTTGGGAGGTTACAATAATATTTACGTAAAAATCCTTAATTTCCTTGTGTTATTGACTGTGTAATGTCAGAACATATTCCTGCACACCCTTTTTCACATGTAGAATTATTTTCATTAGGCAGAGCAAGTGAAAATCAATAATAAAGTGGAATGGTGATACCTTCTTAAAATACAAGTTGAGCTGCTTAGTGATTGAATGCACCCTCTTATATATGTTTGTATGCATGTGCATATGAGCTGAGTGGCCTATTTATCATATCCTTCAGCTTGTAAAATAGCTGCTTTAGCTACGAACAAAACAGGTGTAAATGTCTGTGAAAGAAAAAAATCTAATTAATAAATGCTAAATGTAAATATTATCAAATTAGCATTTCTGTGCACAAAAATGTCGAGACCTTAAAGTTCCACCTCAGATTTTTACCTGTGAAAAATTATTGTATACCCTCTCGGTGAAACATGCAAGTAAAACCATGGGACCAACATTTCAATGGCGTTGAACTGAGTAATTCTGTCCTGTGGCCTTTAACTAATGCAATTATGGATGTAAATTCAACGTATAGGGAGAAAGGAAGAAGAAGCATTCCTTTTGGCAGATTTATTTTTCTTAACTGAGCAGCTGTTTGACTGTGTTATGCAGTTCAGAGCATTAGGAGAAGCCCCAAAGGAAATGGAGCAGTGGGCAGAGTGAAGGAGACCTGCTCAAGGGTGCAAAGCCACATAACACATTATTTTTATTACATGAATATATCTGATAGGTATGGTACTTATCCAAGAGACTTTACAGAATATGCTATTCATAGTGTGTTGGACAAAGCTTATTTCAAAACACTGCCTTATTCACTGCATTTATACTGAAAGGTACGATTTCCATGTTTGGATTAGACTGCATGATAAAAGGGATAGCATATTTGTATAAACAAACGCAATCATAAAAGACATGTACAGTGGCCAGAGTTAAGGATATGCCTGTGACATCCTGTTTTGCTTTTCTTTTTTCCATGCCTCGCCATACAATTTGAATTTGCTCACACAGTACTTTATTAGAATGTTGTAGTTCAAGACCTCAACAGTATATTCTTAATATCTAGCTGTTTGGCTAGACACCCTCTTTCCCAGCCTTCTTACAAGCAGCCTTCACAATGAACCCTCTGTGCCCTTAGCTTCATTGCTTTTCGTTGCACACCTATGTGACTGCCAAGACATTAGATAACTGTGCAAAAAAATCTCCGAAAAAAACAAATGAGACTCCTGCAGAGCCCTGTGTGATTCATTGAACAACTTGGGAGATGTTTATGTTTACTACCTAGTTAAATTAGTGGTAACACAGCCTTCTATTTCCTTAGAAGTTTGGTTAAAAAGCCTAACCCAAATATCACTTAGTGCAAAGTGTGATTTGCAAACTGTCATAACGTGATCAAATCAAAACCAGTTTTCACCAGAGCAGTTAAATACTCTTCTTTTCATTTGAGTGACATCTCCCTGCCAAATTTGAACTTTTAACCCATATGTCTCCTTGTGAGCTGTTACTCTTCAAGTCAGACTTAATGGGGACAGTATTTTTAAACTTCTTTGATTAAAATACATTCGAATGTAAAAAAAAAAGCTAAAATTTAAAAAAATGAAAATAAGATGAAATAAATGAAAACTGAAATAAATACATTTGGGCAGAGAGCTAGGTTAGAAAACTTAAGCTCAGGGATAGTTCTTGATAATGGAGAAGTTCTGTACTTCTTACCTGCTGCTGCATTTACGCCGGTGATGGAGTGTGCCTAGCAGTTCAGACCCAAATTGTACCGTCAGGAAAAATCCTTCAGGGTGGTGCATGGAAATAAGTTAGGTGACAGAAAATAGGACTCTAATTTCTATGATATGTCACATACATTACTGTATTTTACATCAACTGCCATTTTTGTGCTGCCTGTGCATCTCTTTCAACCCTTGCGATGGGTCCTCCCGGCCACCCTTTATGTTAGCTGCTGATTTTCTTTGTCTCCTTCAAACTAAAGTCTCAGTAGAAGTAGTTCTCTTCTCTGACGAGAGAACTTTCGACACACTGTAGCTGCCCTTTTTTCTGAATTGTATCTTTTCCATTCATATCCCTAAAAAACGGATTTGGAAAGCTCTCTGACTCTGAATTCTCCTACTCCATTATATCCTACAAAGTACAGTTAACTTTTCCACAGCATTGTACAGTCCTCTATCTCTCTCTTCTTTTGCTTTATGGTATCATCCCTTCTTTTAGGGGTGGGGAGGAGGAGACTTCTTTTTTTATGTCCTGCTTTCCCAAACTTTGCCTTACAGGCTAAAGAGGCAATTTTTGTTTCGTAGTGTCAAAACATGAATTAGAATGGGCTCAACTTTGTGGCAGTTCCAGCATTTCCAATGACGACTTCTGTAGCGTTGAATAAGTCATTGAAACATGAAATAGAGGTAATACTTATCTACAGAGATGTGTCAGGACAAATTCATTAATGTACATTGGGAACAAAAGTATTGTAATGCTGTAAATAGGAAGTTATTAAATTATTTTTATTTACTATTATTTCTTGGCTAATGCAGAATTCTGCTGCTTGCTTTAGGGCAACATTTGGTTCCTGTTTCCTATCCATTTCAGAAGCCAATTAAAAAAAAAAAGTTCTTCCTTCTCTTTTACTGTATCATCAGTCCTCAGAGATGTGCTCCAGCCAACTTTCATTCTTGAGATCACCTTCTCCACACAGCAAGGATTGTCCTTCATTTTTTCCCCTGACAGAACCAGTATCTGAGTTACCAGAAATTGCCATGGCATCTGTAAGTCAATAATGTTGGCTTATTCCTCTTCAGAAATTTGGCCCTTGTTGCTGCAATTCCTAAAGCTGGTGCAAGATCCATCTTTTCTGCAGGTCCTGTACCTTGCAAAAATCTCCGTCTCGGTTTCTGTGTATTCCAGTATCACATGAAAACATTTCTTTTCTTCCTTACCTACACAACAGTTGAATTGCTCTCTCTTCCTTGGTTATTGTTTAAATTTATCATCAATTATTTCTATGCTTTTTATAAAGAATTTGGAGATTCACCCTGTAAAATATATTAGCAGTCTTTAGTTTCAACTGCTCACTGTGGCGTTCACCTAAGTCTTGTTAAACATGACACACTTAGGCACCTTGAGAAGAAATTTCATTTTTTAATACTCTCTGCTGAAATTACCTCTTTTTAATCTATAATCTGGGTTATCTTGTAGTTTTAAATAGTATGCCTTAATGTTGCCCCCTTTGCATGCTGTATTGTAATGAAGCAACATCAGTAAATTGTAGTGAAGGGTGATTGTTGCATGGGGATGACTACTACACCTTGGGGTCCATTTGCACCAGATTATTTTTTTATTGTTGTTATTACATCCCATCTTCTTTACTCTCTTGATGCCAAACTTGCTGTTGGACATCAGCACAGCACTGAGGATCTCCAGAAACATTGTGAACATCAACTTGTCTCTTAGGTACACACCAGTCACTCTTCAATTCGAAGTCCTGATATCCTGGGTGACTTTGCAGTACTTTAGCGATGCCAGCTTGGTCCGTTGTCTGGACTCACGGTGTTCTTCATCATTTGCTGTTTAAAAAATTAGTTGGTTGCTGATAAAAGTGACAGGTATTTCTTGCTAACTGTTTTCAGACTGAAATGGTACTAGTTTTATAGCAAGTGCAGCATGTTTTCTCCCTTCCTGCTCTTCCCCATATATTTTCCAATACAGAAGAGTGCAAAAATAATTTTGTTTGAGCTGTTTCCTTTTCTTTTGCCACTATGTTCACATTCAAAGAAAGAATTATAGCAGGGGTGTCAGTTTATCATTGAGTGCCATGATCTCAAGGAACTTTCTGAAAAATTCAGTTTCACTCAGGTAATAAGAATCATTATTGTTCTAAGGACACAAATATTTTTATTAAAGGCATTTTCTTCTCAAAAATCTTTCCAACATACAGTGGCAATATCAAAATACAAACTTTAGCAAGGTAAGAGTGCAACTTTCAGCGTCAGTTGTACAAGAAGCAACCTTCAGTCATGAAGGCAAGTTATAAGTGATTTGTCAAACGATAAAATGGGAGATAAGTGGGAGATAATCATTCGTTTCATCTACGGGGAGGCCAGTAAATTGTCCTATATTTTACAACAACAGGGCAGCTCAGGAAACTACAGCTAACTAACATGGTTCCTAGAGATACGGAGAACCATTGCCCATTCCCATATACCCTCATCTCTGTAGTCCAGTGTCTGATACACTTAAACTGTCTGCTGTCCTTCCCGGGATTTTCTGCATTAGAGATGTGCCCCAAAGTAGAAGTATTGCAAGGTCCTCAGGCTTAATTGTGTATCTGTGTCTGTGTCTTTTATGCATCCCTTGGTAGGAACAGTAAAAGTTTTAGGTGAGGTTTTGTGGCACCTCTGTTCATCATGAATTGTAATGAAAAGGTCTGATCCTGCAAACATGTAAGTAGGCACATGATTTTATTCATATGAACGAATTCTATTAGCTTTCTTTTATACAGAATTAAAACCACTTATGGTCTTAAGTATTTGTAAGATTGGGGCCTAAATTGCAGTTCTGGGTGGTATTTTAAAACATACTCTAAATAAGGGAAAAAAAGTCTTCCATAATGAAGTCATCATCCCATCCCCAAAACATCTCAATGATACCAAATACGTGAATTTTGAGCTGTAATTTGGATTTCTTTTCATATTTATGAAGATAGCACTCTTTTTTTGTTGCAAGGCAGCTTTTTTTCATTTTCTTCTTTAGCTTATTATTGTGGCTGTGCAGCATTCCAGTTTAAATCAAGAATTAGAACTGACACACCTTGAACTGAACTATCAATTCTTTTAAAACTGACTCCAGTCCCACACTATTTGGTCGTACAAACTTCCGATTATGGGCCAGAGAGCATTGATTTTTAACTGTCATTTCTAGCGTACACACTATAGAATTGAAATTTAAACCTTACTCCGCTCTTTAATACAATTAATTTTTAATGTGCAGTAACACTAATTGAAATAGCCTGAATTTAGTAAGTCACCACAAGACATTTTCAAAAGCAGGAGTCTCCACTGAGGACTAGAAGGACAGATAATCATTGTTACAGTGTTTACAGAATAAATGCACACTCTGCAGGCAATTCCATAGGAAGAGCTTTTTTCTGTTAATTTATATTAATATATTTTATTGTGGATTTAAATTTGTTTTCAGTGATTTGTACTGCAGTATGTCTGTTGTTGTGAACCATGTTATTGTGATTTTGTTTTAATGGAAGTGTTTATTTTTATAGAGTATTTTCAGTCTTACCTCTGTATTTTTAGCATGACTGTCACAATATTATCTAGTTGTCAAATGCATTTTGATGTGCACAAAAATGTATTCAATTTTCTTCCTGTAAAATGGTCAACCATGCAGTTTCTATGTATGATAAACTCAAGCTGCATGTTATGTACCTGACTTTTTTTTCCCCCAAGGTTTGCTTTTCATATAAGCAATATATCTTGTGCCAGCCTGATTTGACTACATCACTTTTAATTTCCAAATGTGATCTTTTCAGATGTTTTAGTGGAGAGGATAGAAAGGGAATTCTAACCAAAGAGGGAACAGATCTTACACAAATTAGCAAAGATGGGTTTAATTATTTTTATAATAGCAAGATGTCATCGCTACATTTATCTGATAAGAATGAATCCTTCTTCGAATACATCGGTTCTTCTGATGAATGGGCTTGTACAATGTTCAAAGTGAGCACCAGTGCTAAGTGAAAAAAAATGGCATGCACTCTATATCATCCTTTCATGCTTTCACATTACAGTATTTAATAAGCCAATAATGCTGTTAAATATTTAGCAAAAGGTCCCTCAAAACCTTGCCATATTTTCAGATGGGATTTTGAGACTTTTTTGCCATACATAAGTAAAAATTACGGTTTGGTTCTTGAAATGCTTGTAACATGGCATATTTTCTAAATGAAGTGCAGGACCACATGGCATAAATACATTCAATAGATTTCATACCCACAGAACATCAGAACTGATTCCTGCTTTTTGGATTAAGGGTTCAGACTGACTCCTATTTTGTCATTGTTAGAAAAAAACTGCACTGAGTTTATTTGCACAGAATATTAAAACAGTATTTATACTGTATATATTATACAGTATATATTATAGCATCTAATAAAAACTCTGCAATTCACAGTGTAGTATTTTTAAAGGCTCCTCACCAGTGGGTTGTAACAACAAGTATTTTTTTGAGTTGGGTGTGATAGAAAAGCAAAGATCAAGTTGTTCTCCTCTTCCGGGACTAACACAGTACAACACTAGGTAACTCTTTTAGGTCCTGTAGCATGCAAAATAGAGATTTAATAATATAGTTGCTGCATGATGTTGTTAATCTAACAATAATAAATCATTAGAAACCCTGTCTTCTTTGACAAACGTGTGCATGTTTCAGATCCTTGTTGTATGCTAATTAATCCTCAGTAAGCACTTGTATAGTAATTAAATGTCTTGCACTTAAAGTACAGCCAAGCCCATTTATACTGTTTAAACAACTGTATTCCATGTAGAAGGAATTTGGGATTGATATGTGCTTGGTGGGTATTCTTCAGTTTCTTGGGAAGGCTCATAGATTTTGGGTGCCGTGCATGGTGTGCACCCCCCAGTTCCCCTGCTCATGTTCAAGAGTAGCCTACAAAGGTCAGGCGAGCCTGTCTGCACATAAAACCAATAGGTTTGCTGTGGCTGCTGCTTGGACAAGTAGATTATTGCCCCATGCAGAGGTGGCAAAAAGGTTCTGCAGTCTCCTGGCTGCAGTGACAGGTAACCAGCAGCTTCACAGGTGCTCAACTGCCTGGCTAGAGGCTCCCCTCCCTCGGTTGCCTAGGGATAGCTCCGGTGTTCCCATTACTTGGTCTGTTTGCTGTGTGCAAAAATTTGGGCCCACCAAGGAGCTGTACGTTGAGGGACTCTAAAAAAAGAAATACTGTTTGTGGTGGGTTTAATCTATACCTAGTTTAACATGTAGTAGTTAGTTTAACCCCTGAAGGTGGAAGAGAGTGTTTTGCTGCAAATTTTATTTTCAGTTTGGGTGAATATATGTATTTTTTTAATTTTCAGTTTGTATCAGCCACTCATACCTGCATGTTTTTAACACTGTAGAAAAATAACTTTCAAAAGAATATCAGTGTAACCTGTTTACAAATTATTTGGGTCCTATTTAAAATGTAGGATCTATTTTGCTTGGGAAATCACATTGGAATATATGGAGTAATTGTGTAAGTATTCAAAAAATCAGGGTGTTAATTGAATGGATGTGTTTGAATATATGGAAAGGTCTATATAGTTGTATAGGGTAGATGTATTTAATATGCATAGCTTGATGTATGTTGACCTCAGGTTACGAGAGTAGAAAATCCCATTTTCCAGCTTGTTTCAAATGTAGTAAAAATGCTGCTTCAGTTGCTTTATGCTACTCACATTGGGAAAGGTGCTTATACTGTGATAATTATCATCAAGGAATATTAATGCGTTCAGCATTTGTAACCCAAAAACTCATTATAGCTTAAGCTGTGCATCATCTGTGAAGAGAGAACTTTGCCAGAATTCGCTCTTCACAGGGGTTGCCTCCTGCTTGTGATGGAGTGGTCAGAGTATTGTAAGAGGTCACTTAGGCTATTTTTGAAAGCTGAAGTTTTGCAATTTTTGATTCACTACCTTCTGTCTAAATAGCTTAGCATTCTTTCCCCCCCCCCCAAAAAAAAATTTGCTTTTTCTAATTGAATGCCTGGTGAAGTGCATAAAGCTAAAAGATTGCATCTCATTATATGTAAGAGGCTAAAGGTGTAGACATAAATATTGCACATCAAGGTCATGAAGATTTCAGGGTCCATACTTCCATCAGTGTACATGGGATTTACAGAAACAACACTGTCACTCATGCTACTAGGCACTAGCCATTCGAATCCTCTGGTCTTTGATAAAAAAACGGTTACTTACTTGTGTAAAAACTGTTGGCAGTTTTAGAAGCAACTTCCACCTAAGTTCAGCATTTATATATTCAAGGTAAGAACATATCTTGGTTTCTTAATATTATTTCACCATAAAAACGAGTGTTGAACTTTTACACCTGTATTGTCTTTCTTCTGAGGTCCTGAACCCAGTTAAACAGCCTTCGCGTTTCTAAATCGTGCTAGAACAGCTTGTTTAAAGCATCAGGGCTTAATTCTTTCCTCTGTCTGGTTTCACATCAATATTCCGCAATTGACTGAGCTGATTTACATTAGTGTTGGTGAGAGGAGACTCAGTCCTTTAAGGGTTATTTTGTATTTTCGTTAGTATGTCTTCTTGTTGTAGTCTATGTGTGGCTGTACATTACAGTACTCAAATATATGCTAGGGCAGTTACAAGATAAGATGACCAAAAGATCTAAAAATAAACAATCTTCTACAATAAAGATACAGATTTTTTTTTATGTTGACTTGTAACTAAAAGCTTTCTTCCAACTAAGCACTGTTTTCAGAAGAATATCGTGTTCCCACCCTTGATAGTGAAGACTGTAGCAAAGCCAAAATTGTGTTGTTCGGTGATGTTATTATTGTCAGGATTTTTAATACGGTCAGGTTTTATTATTTCTCCTCCCCTTTACAGATACATTGCTTGTCATTTCCCATTCTTAATATTGCCTTATGTTGCATGTTGTAGTGTGCTTTGTGTTAGGCAGAGGAGACTGGCTTTGGTGGACTGCTTTGTTTCTAAGGTCAAGATGTGAACCTGGCCTTGCTCCTGGGAGGACTAGAAAAATCTATTTCATAACTTTCTGGAGGCCTCAAAGAAGGCTAAAAAGAAAAACACAAAACCCACAGGTTTAGTTTAGACCGGGTGAAGAGTTGGAGTCATCAATAGGAAGGCTGGCAGTTGATCAGCGTTTCTTGTCATAAAGGGTCCCTGCTGTCAGTGCATACTCCACTGAAACAGCAGAGCCCTCAGGAGCCATGTAAATCTTTCAAACTCCCAAACATTTGTCCAGAAATGCCCACCTTGATAGTACAGAACAAATCTGCTGATGTAATAAATTACTTGCCTGTTAAAATCACCAAAATGAAAGGCTTGAAAGACAGGTAAACACAGCCTTTGTGAACTCAGAGTGGGTATCATGGGCTTGCCCCATTAAAAACAGTTCATTGATGGGACATAACTTTGGTTTGTGTAATAGAGTGCTAATGTCTCAAAATGAATGGCTGTCCTGAACCAAAGAGATATTCTCAGCAGGTGAGAACACTGCTGATGGGAAATAATACAGTGCCATATCTGCTGTGTGGATGTAAACTTAATAATCTCTATGAATTTTGAGTAACTCATAACCCTCCTTCCCTTCCAAAGAAACATTATGAAAAGATTGTTTCCAAATCCTTCAGATATTCACAGTACTTGTGATAGATGCCTTAGTCTTTACCTTGAGGCGTTGGAAATGAGCGTGTGTTCTTTGCAAGAGATAAGGATGTAGACTTTAGAAGGAGCAAATTGTATTTTTGTGTTTAAGTTCACTGTTTGCACTTGATGTAGTGAAAGCCAAATGTGAAGAATTGCTTTTCAATATTATTTATCGGTCTCCTATATCTCAAGACCTCTGAATTATTATGCTAAAATGTTCTATTACATGTGATAAAGAAATACTGAAAATCTGGAAATAGAGCAAGATTGCATCCATCGACTTGACTGTATTTGGATTTCTCTAGCTACATCTTAAATCACGAAAAGCATCATCCTTGTGCAATAGAGTTAACATTGTTGCTGAAAAGACCAAAAAGTCTGTGTTTGCTGAGGGTATTGCAAATGTAACCATTATCCAGTTTTAACAGTTCCTCCTTTCAATCAAAAGTGTGTGTGGTGGAGTTGATTCTTAATCCACTTACACCAACACATCTACATTTCTTCAATGAGCTATAAAATAAGCAATTATGACAAAGTGTGAGGAAATGCTTATGACAAAACGAGTGAAATCAGAATTAGGTCCCACATTTATTTTAAAAATTTTAAATGTTATTTTCTTTATCCTTGTCTCACTTTTTTTCATTTTTTGCATCTATTTATCAAAATTCATGTTAGAGTACTATGGAAGATGGGGAACGGGCATGGAGGCAACATCTGCTTTTCAGTCAGACCCAGAAAATGCTTGCATAATTTTTTAAATTCATCAGGATCCTATTTCATACACAGGGCATTTTTATTTTTTTGAATATCTAAAATCTTACAACTGTATTTTTTTTTTTTTACACAATAGGCAGACATTAAGTTACTTTTATCAAAAAACAACAAATGCCATGTTTACTTATATGGTTTGTTTTGTACAAATCCAAAAGCTCAGAGATTTATTGTATGTGTAAACTCAAAACTGAGCAGATTAGATATTGTAGCATGATGTTCAAAAGAGATATTGGAATGGTAGAATTTTTGGCTTGGCTCCCTCTTCAGATGTAATTGCTGCTTCATTAGGTCTTGGAAGAGTTTCCTACGGTTAAATTTAATCAAATGGTTTAGAATGGCAAGCTTGTATGCTCAAAATTCCAATACCATTCCGAATTTTTAACAAGATTTCCCTCAAATCTTTTTAGAACAAATATTGTTTAACACTAACGGTAGATTCTGAACTAATTCATAGTAGCTTATCCTAATGAATAAAGTCTGATTTAGAATGGTCTGCGTAGGACTTGGAAGCTGAAGGGGAGTCATCTGTTGTAGCTAAAACCTGCTTGCCAGTAGCCTGTGCAATTAAGTAGCAAGACTCTGGTGCTCTTTTAGCTGTATTAGTGGGCAGGTCTGTGTTTCTTTCTGAGTATCTTTTACCCTTGTAGCTGTATTCTAGTTCACTGTGTTTTAATTAGCTTGGCTTGCTAAGCTAGCTGTTGCAGTTGACGTGGTTATCTCAAAGAGTTCACATACTTGGGAAGCAGTGAAGTACAGCCTTCTAAAGCATATCCATGGGTTTGATGGGAGAGGCTGGTATTAGAGTTTACTGAGAAATGCGGAGAAACAGTTCTAAATGACTGACATTCAAGAGGAAGATGAGGCAGAGGGGTTGGAAAGGAGAAACAAAAGCAGCAAATAGCTTGTGTGTGCCACTCTCCTGTTTCCAGCGCCACTGTACATGAAGTATGGGTGTAGCACAAGTTTACTCCAAAGCAGATGGTAAGAAAAATGTAACTAGTACTAGAAATGTGGAAGGAAGGAAAGAACAGATAAATGAAAAGAGTATTTGCTTTCTTAGACTTATGTCCAAATGTCAACTTTTAAAGGAATGAAGGGATATAGAAGAGGAGGAGGAGGACTGTTTTTTGTGCACTTGTGTACAAAATAGTGCACTTTTCCCAAGTGCACCAAATGCGTGCCCTGCGAAACAAAGAAAAACAAGGTCTCTGCCCTGAAGAGCTCGTAGTCAGGAATTTGCAGAATGGTATACTGTTATATACAGTAACAGTTTTGAGATATTAGGCTTTATTTCTGTAAACGTCAACTTATAATAACCAGCAGAGATTCAAATGGTGGGAAGCAAGTGTGGGAAGGGAGGATTGTCTAGCTGTTACTCTATTTTTCCTTTTTTTGTCCATTTTTTATACATTTTTCTGTAGCAGAGACTCCAAATGAAAACAGGTTCTAAATTGTGGCCACACGGCCTGGGTAGGTTTCCTTTTCAAATCCACGAGGAACAATGT
>NC_088099.1:120430429-120432929 GCF_036370855.1 Dromaius novaehollandiae | reverse complement strand
GCAAAAAGAAAAAAGAAAAAAGTTTCAAAGGGACATTTGGTAAAAAGATATTTTTCATTCTTAAAAAAACAGAATGTGAAGACAGAAAAATGAGATCTATTTAGCGTGTGGAAAAAAGTCTGAGTGGGGATTTAAAAGAGATGGATTATATTCCTAAAAGGAAATCAGTTTGATGCCAGTCAGCTATTTGAAGTAGCAACTAATTTGAAAACAAAGGGTTCATGACTGAGTCTGTGACTGGACTACAGCAGACAAACAGTTTAAGAGAGTATTTTTTTCATAAAAAAGGGTGGATGGAATATGGAGCGTTCTGCCAAAGTCAGCAGTGGAAATAAGCAGAGAGAGTTGGACACAGTTTTGGAAAAGAAGGGAGTACTGGGGTACCGCCACGAGCTATACTGTGGGAGCCAAGGTTAGGAAATGTAGTGCAATTTGTACATGCTCTGTTTATGGTGGAAATATGGAGTCTTCGTAAGTTTTTCACTTGGCCTTTCATTTTTCCATATATGTCAGCATCTTTTTGCTGCTTCATATTAATAATATATTTTTAAAAACCTTCCTTCTTTGTAAACAGTAGGATACAGCAGCATCTTTGGGGGAATGTAAAACATAACGTAGGTTTCAATTGTTACTGTGTGTTATTCAGCAAAACTGTTAGCTGTATGATACTGATAACTGGAATTAATTTTTTTTTGTAAGTTTAGGTGTGACAACTTGATAGTAAATGCCATCAAAACCTACCATTGCAAGAATGCCAGTGTCGTTTTTCCTTCATTTTCGCATTAGGTTTAATTATTTGCTGGTTTGTAGTACTAGTCATTCTTAACATCGTTGATTAACATTGAACCCTATATTGGTAAAGAGCCTTATGGTGCCCCATTTTATTATAATAGTGCAATACAGATTAAAATTGCATCTGTTAAGATTACATTGTGTGTTTAGATTAGAGGAGGCAGAAGCACAATAATCTCTTCTGAATATAACTACGGAAGGCAATAACCTGTAACCAATCACATACTTCTGTTGAAAAATGTGAACTAGAAAGGATTACATCTTGGAAAAGATCATAAATCTGTCACCACTAATGTAATCTTTACAGGAGCTTTGTAACCAGTTAGCGACTAAAAGAGATCATTACTTCTTTTGCTATAATTACAGTCATAACACATATTTGATATTTTATAACTTTCTTTGTTCAGCAGCAAATGCATTATAAAGTGTACAGCATTAATAAATAGAGGCATAATGAATGTGACTAATTGATTTTGGCAGTCAAAGACTGGCATACTTTTTATACAATAGGGAATCCATTCAAAGAAGCTTAACTGCTATTGAGTGTGAGCCTTCAATGTAATAATGGGACCTAATTTGGATTCAGTTGTATGAGGTGAGTAAAGCAGTACAAGTTAATACTATATACAGCAGTGTAGTTCAGCATGTAATACACACATTCTCATAGTGATTCCTCTATTTTACTGCTATAAACTGCTATATCCCAGCTCACACATGTGCTGCAGTTTTTTTATTAAACAGTCCTAACTGTCTACCTGTCAGAAGCATGGAAAAACTCTGAGTCTTGTATGAAAGAGGACATGTTTAAAATATTTCTCTCTCTCTTTTTTTTTTAAGCTGACTATATGGGTACTACTTTTTGTCCTTATCTCTTTAGTGCTGGGCTGAGATTTTCCCTGCATGTGAAATCCATAGACAGCAATGAAAGTGCTGGGAGACAGCACAAAAAGATTTAATTGTATGCCCAAGTGCAACAGCATAGCCTTTTAGCAGGTGTTTAGTGAAAAATTAATTCCTCAAAATTCCAAGGGAGAAGCCTGAGGCTTTATGAATAGTATGACCAGTCTTACAATCAAGACTTTGGACGGATATCAAAACCAATTTTGTATTCTTTACAAAATCTCTGTAAAATAAATACACAACGAGGAAGCTACTTAATTGTGGACATGTCAATGACAAACCAAACGGTACCTTGCTCCCCTATAAATCTTGTCACCACTTGTGCCCTAAATTGTTTGGTTCAGAGGTACATGTTCATGTGTGCTGTAGAGCTTGTGGCTTTTTTGTTTTTTTGTTCGCTTCTTTCTTTGTTTTTTTGTGGGACTCTTATTTAGGATGGTGAGGAAGGGGAGAAAATGGCAAGGAGAGGAATGAGAATACAATGGAAGAGCTTCCGGCAGCCCATCCCAGCAGAAGTCTGCTGGTCCTCAGCAGGGTAGCAAGATGGAGCTGCTCCCAGAAAGTCCTGTCACTGTGCAGAATTGCACTTGTTTAAGGGGTTTTTTTTTGGTAAAGGAGAGAAAGTGGCTTCTAGCCTTCAAGCCACAACATTGTTACTTCTTGTATTACTCTTATTCTTGTGTGTTAAGCCTCCTAATTTGAAGCCAAGAGTAGTTTACACCAACTAACTTTTCATTAACTGTGGTAGTAATTGATTTACAGGGGGTTGTAGCTGTTTATTTGTAACTAATTTGCAACAATGGAAATC